>NC_141761.1:29599081-29899081 GCF_982258835.1 Parasteatoda tepidariorum
TTTTTATTTTTTTTCTATATGTATTCTGTTTAAAAAAAACTGAAAATCACTAAAAACATAATTTAGTAGCTCAGCTGTACTATCATATTTTCTTGAATGATATTTTTCGTGAATATTGACGTTTGCAAACACTTAAAGTTTGTCGCGAAATTTTGGCACGTCAAACCGTAACCATCGAAAATTGAAAAAAAAAAAAGGTATACAATCCAATTCTGCGAGTTTTATGTTAGTGATATTCCAAAAGCTTATTTAAAGTAGAACAAACTTGTATCATTATTATAGATAAATATTTTTATTTGCAGTAATAATAAATTAATCGAATTTATCACAAACTGTCATTCGGTGAGGTAACAGTAACGATGTCAAGACCGTAACCAGACGCAGATCTAAAAATTAAATGTTAAAATCAATTAAAATTTTGAGCACACGTTTGTCATTGCCTAATTTGTTTTCTGTGTTGTGTGCATCGCATTGCGTTGCATCTGAGTAAAGTTTTCGATCTATTCCCTAGGTTGTCCAGACTGTAGCCCTGTCAAACAGTAACCTCAGGATTAATTAATAGAATTTAACCTATCAGAAATTAGTTTTTACCCTATGTTTTTCTAATTGCTAACGTTGCATTTTTATTGGCCGCGAAATCACGAGGTAGGATCCAGTTTTCCCTCATTCATTTCAATATTGCTTTGGTTCTCACTAGCATAGAAATAATAAAAGTCATAAGAGTATTGTTTTTCTATAAATATATTTTTAGTTTGTTTTGATACACATATAATTTAATAGGGAGCAGGAAAAAGAGTCGTTAAATAGAACTAGTGACCTTCTACAACTGCTGATTCTTCTACAATTAACGTCGCAGGTTACGAAGTTAAACTTCTTCCGTGCGGAGGGACTCCACGCACTTTTTTATTACAAAAACTAGAAATATCGATAATTGCATTGTTATAAATAGAAAAATGGATAAAAATTGTATAAAAAAAAAATTAAAAAAAATTGAGAACAGGCAATCAGTGTTTTTTTAGTTGCATATTTTTTTAAAAAATAAACATTATATTTACGTTTGTAATAGATTGCAATTGTTTTTAATAGCTTGATATATATATATATATATATATATATATATATATATGTGGGGGGGGGGTGCGTGCGTGCGTGCGTGCGTGGGTGGGTGTGTGAAAACAATCATATTAACAACTATTTATAAAACACTTATTTGTTATAAAATTGTTATTTTTTAAAATTAATGGGATTCAGCCAGATCGCACTTTTCGGTTTATAAATTGGAAAATATATTTAAAAATATATCATTTTGGAAATTAGAACTTTCAAAATATTTAATACTTAGATGTATTTATTTTCTAGAATTATTAAAAACTCATGATAGGAAAGGTATTTATTTTTTATTTGAAAAAAAAATAATTTTTTTAAAAATATGACAGTTTAAATTATAGAAAACTTCTGAAAATTATAATTGTTTTATTTCCTATTTTTTACACTCTTCGCTTATAGGAAAAACTTTTCTCTTATAAACTCATAAGTAGAAAGGTTCTTATACTCTTCACCGTAGTGCTGCTATCTGGTGTTAAGATGGAGAAGTAAAACCTTACCGCCAGAGCCGTTTTTGAGGATGGGCCCAGTGGGCCCTGGCCCAGGGCGCCGAGTTCTCAAGGGGCCCCGAAAAATTTAAAATCTCATTGTATTAATTGTTTTCTTTTTTTTTAATTCTAACTCATTTATTATTTATAACTCAAGAGGGCCCCCAGATCCCACTTTTTTCATCTTTTTTTAAAGTTTTATTCAGACATTTATTCAGATTATTTTTTCTTTTTTACATAGTCGGATGCTTTTCAAAATCTAATCGAAGTGTTTAAAGATAAAATAATTGTTATTCTTTATAAATATATGTTATTGAGGATTTAACTAAAAGAGCAATAAAACGCTTTTTCCACTGATGAAAATATCCCCACTTTCGTAGCTACCACCCACAGAGTTGTCAAATAGCCTCCTCACTTTGCACCGTGAGAAAATGTTTTTAGCTTCTTGATATTGCCTAGGGCAGGGGTGGCGAACCAATGGCACGCGTGCCATTTATGGCACGTGACACAATATTTTGGGCACGCAACCGATCGCAATTGTTATTGAACTATGAATTGTTATTACACAAATGAAATGAAGCATGTAACATTTAAATTAAAATTAACAAAAACAAACAAAATAATAAATAATTATTAATAAAGAAATTAACAATTAATGCTAAAAAGCAATTAATAACCATAAAAAACAAGTTAACAATAAGTAACTAGCAAAAAAAAATTAGCAGTCTTGCTAAAACTAACATCTTACAACCTAATATAAGTTATTTGTCGTCTAATCTGCAGCAACAGAAGTCACACTGATGTTACTTTAAGTTGAATTATACCTGAGACATTGCAAAATGTAAATGTATTTATAACTGAAACATTGCAATATGTATTTTTCTTCCAATGTAAATAAAGAGTTTTAAGTTGATAGCATTTAGTATTATTATTTTACCAATAATCACGAGCTTAAAACTATTTGACGTCTACGATATCATTAAGCAATATTTTAGTAAAAATGGCACGTTGGTGTATAAAGGTTCGCCACCCCTGGCCTAGGGGCTCTTTTTTCCAGCTTCGGAAATATCAGATATCCACAGAAACACCCTTTTGTTTGATTTCTGGTCATACATTTCTAAGAAAACATTTCTAGGGCTGTAAATAGGGGGAGGGTCTTGTTAGAATCTGTCTTGAGAGTTCCACAGTGTCTTTAAATTGGGACTCGTTCAATTCGAATTTTTCTCTCTTACAAAATTAAATATTTTTTCTAATTTATTATAAGAGCTTTTTTTTTCCCTTTAATCATCCTAAATGTTTCAACTGGCCTGATTGTTTAATTCATTTAATTATTGTAGTTGATTTAATTTTGTTATTTTTCAAATCAATCGTAAGAGAATGAAATAGGAATTTCTATATCAAATTTTCGTAGGATATTAAGAAGACATAAATCTTTCACGTTGGAGGTAAGCAAATGTTTCGATTAAATAAATTTTGGTAAATCAATTTGATTTTAGGGAAAACGTGAAAGGTTTGCGCAGTTTTTTATATATAGATTGAGATTTTTTTGTTTATTTATTTAAATGGCGGGCCACTATTCAATTCCCTCTTTGACTGGCCTGTTTGCCAAAACTCTTAATTTGGTATGTTCTGGATAAAATTGATAAAACAAATGTAATTCTATTTTAATTTTACTTACTGCTAATAGACAGAAACAACATAAGATTTTGTGTAATAGCACATTGAAATCAAATGATCATCAGCTAAAAAAATGCTTAAACATGAGAAAAAAATTGCTTAAAGCTCCTGTATAACCAAATTTTCCATGTTTCCCCTAAATATGAAATATGCTTAATTTGTAATATTATATTTCTTACACGAAATTAATTTATTTAGTTAGCTTATGATTTTATTGTTTATTGATCATATTTGTTTCCATTTTTAACTCTTTTTTGTTGTTATTATGTGTTTAAAGTTAATAAGGCTTCTCAATTTTTTCATTAATAAGGCTTTTAAATGTCCTAAGCAAAGTCGAAACAATTTCTTGAAATTATAAATCGAATATAGATGAAATTTTGACAGCTTTGTTTTTATGTTGAACGTGTGCATTTAATTTAATGAAATAAAAATAAATAAAAAAAGGGAAAAAATGTAAATAAATGACTGAATAAAATAAAAAAGTTCGTTGTCATATCATCTTTAAAATAATTTGAGTATTAATAAATTATTTAAAAATAAGCAAATTCTCAGTTTAAAAGGTAAATTTTTTTTTATTTGTTTAAAAGGTAATTATGCTCCATCATTCGATCTTGAGACTATTTAGTATCTGTTCCTAAGGGTCAGAATCCTTTTTTATTTTACTTTATATAGTAAAAATGATATATACTTAATGCTCTCATGTGATATGCTGCAGTTTTAAATACCTAAAAGATGATTGAAATTGTCAATTCAAAAAACAATTAATACTTTAACAATTATTACTCAAAAAAGTAGTAAAAAAATAACTGTCGCAAACAAATTAATATTGAGTAAGAACGAAACAAAAATGATATCAAAATATGCTCAATCACTAGTGAGACATGTTGGATGAAAAACATCGAAACCAATTTGATTGAATACGAGGGTTGCTATTTATATTTCTGGCCTAATAATGAAAAAACAAATATGTAGGATCAAAATTGGTTTTTTTGTTTTTCAAAATATTCTCCATGATGATCAATACACTTTTGCATGCGTTTGAACCAATTTTCAAAGCACTTTTTCCAGTCCGATTGATGTAACTCCAAAACATGCGTTTTGAATTTATCAACCGCTTCTTCGGGGGTCGAAAATCGTTGTCCACGTAATTTATTTTTGATGTGTGGGAATAAGATGAAGTCATTGGATGCCAAATCAGGGCTGTACAGCGGATGACCCATCAGTTCGATCTTTCACTCCGTCAGAAATGCCTTTGTTTGAGTCGATGTGTGAGAGCTCGCATTGCATGATGAAGAATGATTCGCCTGTTCTTCTGCTTTTTTCGAATTTCTCCGATGACTTCTGGCAAACAAATGGTCGTGTACCATTCAGAATTGACCGTCCTGCGTTGCTCTAACGCCACTGTTGCCACATGACCGTTAATGCCGAAGAAACAGGCAATCATTTGTTTCGATGTGCTTCTTCCTCGAACAACTTTTGTTGGTTTTGCCTCGTCTTGGAAGACCCATACAGTTGATTGCTGTTTTGTTTCCGGCTCATATGCATAGATCCATGATTCATCACCTGTGTAGATGTTATACACAGCCTTTGATGTACCTTGAACGTATTTTTCCAACATTTCCTTGCACCAATCGACACGAGCCTTTTTTTGAGCGTTTGTCAGATTATGCGGAATCCAACGCGAACAAATTTTTTTTACGCTCAAATGTTCATGCAATATTTTATTGATACTAATGTTCAAAGACGCCTCTATCTCACGGTATGTCACATGACGATCTTGCTTTATCAGTTCACGCACAGCCTCCATCTTTTCTGGCACAACAACGGATTTTGGACAACCTGCACGGGATTCATCCTGGATCGAACATCGACCACGATTAAATTCGTTATACCAATTTTTTACAGTGCTGTAGGATGGCGCTTTATCGCTGAATAAAGAATTAAGTTCATCGAAGCACTCTTGTCTTGACAATCCACGTCGAAAGTTATGAAAAATAATGGCACGAAAATGTTCACGATTCAATTCCATTTTTTGAAAGAGAAGAACTTTTCAATTTACTGTCAACAACACAAATGAAGCTATAATGGTAAATCGTCTGCTGAATTTATGTTTAAAAATATCAAACTTTCGATTAAAATCTTCTGCTGTTGACTAGCAACACTTACTGTTGCCAAGGCTAGAAATATAAATAGCAACCCTCGTAGTAAAAGTGGATGGTATTTCTAAAATCCGGAAATCATTTAGGCTTCAATTTTATTTATTTATTTTTTTTTTTGTCACGAAATCTATCAGGGGCTATTCGTTAGATTTCAATATGGGTTATAATGTTTTTTATTAGATTAAATATTAACAAATATTTGTCTTTTAAAACCTTTCACTCTATAATAATTATTAATTCTATATTCATTCTATAATAATCTTATAACAATTATCCTATAATTGTAATTATGAAACTAATTGCTAATTGATATAAAGCTTTAGTGTGTTCCATTGATATATTAAATATCTTCCATCCGCGGAACCCCGACATTACGATTAAAGTTTATTAAGGTAATTACGAACATTATAACCTAAAAACAGACTATTTTTAAAATATTTAATTCGAGGAATGTAGATTTTTCATCGTTTTATCACTTTCAATCTTAAATAAGGTTTTATATCCGACAGTTAAATTTACAGTCCTTGTGTTATATTATCCAGGTTATATCTAGTCTAGTTTTGAATTTATTTTTGGTGCATATACATAAGCTGAAAATGAATAAGATAAGTCGAGTTACGGTTTACTTCTAAATGAGCTGAAGATACTTGTTATAAACATTAAAAATGGTAATTTGGAAAGCATTTTTCAAGAATGTCAAATATCCAAATGACTTAATTTATTAAATTTTAGAAAAAAAATTTTAAAAATATCCTCAAGGCAGGTGAGTATATTTGGGGCTGATGATTATGAAATCTAACACAAAACTGTGAGATCGTGGGTTCTATTCCAGCTGATGACACTTTTTCATTATTATTTCTTAATACTGAAAAATGTTTTTCTTATTTTTTTAAGTACGCATGTTAATAACTAATAATTTATCAATTATTTAAAAAACTGTAAGGCTCCGCTACCTGTTTATTTTGCTCACTAACCCTCGTGGTTGCTTCTGCTTTCATTGCAGGTTAAGAGGAAAAACGGTTTATTTCCCTTTTTTTTCTACAAAAATTACGATTGAATTACCATTTACATTTTGAAGATGGTTAAATTTAAGAAAATCAATAAAATTGGTAGCAATCAATAAAATTGGAAAATTGGTACCTGCCGCAGAGTTATTACTCAATAAAGTTGGACTCAAGGGATAGAGCATTCTCCTCCGAATGAGGTGCACCGAGTTCGAATCCCAGTGATGGCTGATCGGTATGAATTCCACACTCGGCTTTTACCGACCACAGTGCTGACGTGAAATATCCTGAGTGGTAGGCAGATCACGGATTAGAGTTCCCTTGATATCAGACTAACCGTGGGAGGATTACGTGGTTTTCCTCTCCATGTAACTCAAATGCGGGCTAGTTCCATCAAAACGCCCTCCACGAAGGCAAAAATTTCTTCCACTACTTGATCCTGGAGTTCTCTTGTCTGCTGGATTGGGTTCAAAATTACAAGGCTACGGAGTTAAACATTAGTAGTAGTAAACTCGAAATCGGGTGGGCTGCTCAATGACTGTTATAAAATAAACTAATAATTTGGCCACGATAGCTTGGTTGATGGTAGGGCTATGGACTCGTGTTCGTGAGAATGGGAGTTTGAATTGAGCCGGCCGAAAATACCCAAGTATGATAAAATACCAAGTACACAAGTGACTGGTGCATGTTAAATCTGTCGGGGTCATAAACTCCTCCAAGTTCTCTTAACAATTCAATACCTCTGGGTACTGATCCAGGAGTTTCCTTGTCTTCTGGATTGGATTTAAAATTTTAAGGCTACGTAGTTAAACATTGACTCAAAATTGAGTCAGTCTTTCAATGGCGATTATTAAAAAAAACTAATAATCAAACTGTATTTTCTAGTATTTTTTCTAACTCCTTGCATATTTTCTACACACCTTCATAATTTGATGTTTCCAAGTCTAACACATTTTGATCTGAAAAGCCAAATGTATGTCTTACAGGAAATTGTAACCTCTCAAAAAGCGCGAAAAGTATTGTTACCTTAAATTTTCGATAAAAATAATGTATATAAGCTTTTATAATTAATTTATATGTTTTTTACTCTTAAAATAAAATAATTTTTTAAAACTATTCAAAAATATTTTTTTGTTCTCTAAATTTACTCTTAAAGGGCCCCCAGATAATGACAGGCCCAGGGCCCCTATAAACATAAAAACGGCTCTGCTTACCGCTAATGGTCAATGCATTTGATATTTGTGCAATGTGCGAGAGGTGGAGTTAAGAAAAAAAATTTTTTCTTCCTTCATTAAAAAAAACTTGTTTCCCCACAGGTAGTTTAGTGTAAAAAAATTTTTATGTTTTATTATTTAAAACAGTAGATGGAAACAGTTTTAAAAGCTGTGAGGTTACTTAATGTTAAATGATAAACTTTAAAATTTGAGCCTATTTGTTTGAATGAATTTTTTAAACTTTCAAAGGCTCACCCAATTTAAAATGGAAATACTATCTAAAAAATATATATAAATATTTTTCGAGCTTTTAAAATTTTACAGTGGAACGTTTTTTATTACTACGGTAACGTTTAGAACACGTTACCGTAGTTAGAACATAATGTACGTAGTTAGAACGTTAAAAACACGTTTAGAAATCTGGCATAAACTGGGTGAAAATTGTTTAAATTTAAGTGATCGCTAAATCAAGAAAATTTTCATTTGCTTTGTTGATTAGTTTATTACCTCTCGAAAATTTTTGGAGGAACACTTTTAGAACTGAGTTTTTAGAACATAAAATTTAAGAAAGTTTCAGTTTTAAATTTTCAAATTTTAGAATTTGTCGTTTAAAATTACACAGTTTAAAGTGATCAGAAAATTTGTAAATCTTATAATTAATTAAAAACAAAAATTATTCCATTATAAAAATAGAGAAGAATAACAATAAAATAAGCACAAAAATAATTTTGAATGATCCAATCTGTCCTGCTGCCTTAATATTCTTAAATAAATTTGATCATGCAAGATATTTGATTTATTATTATTTGAGATATTATTTGATATATAGATTTGATTATTTGATTATGATTCGTTTTACGAGGGCAAATCTCAAATAAAAGAATTGTTGCAAAAAAAGTTAGGGTTTTAAAAAATTTTGATAGATTATAGTATTCACCATTTTAATTTCAAAATATCTTTTATACTCGTATGCTACTCAAAAATGAACGGACGCCCAAAAAAAACTTTTGATCTGATGAATGGATCTTCATGTTCTAGGACTTTTCCTTAATGTTTCGAAGAGGTTTCTTCAAATATATTCAAATTAATTAGTGCAGATGATATTTCAAGCTACGAAACAAAAACTTAATTAATCAGAATAAATATATCGTTTTTTCAAAGGAGTTTCGACCACTAAAATAGTCGCAAATTAGGGTCCCCATTTTAAGTTCGATTTCTCAGGAACTAATTTCACACAAATTTTGCCATGTAAAATTACATTTTCTAAAATGATGTACAAAATTGTATACCTTACAATTGAAATATTTTTCTACAATTATTAAATAAACATTAAAAAGTAATAAATAATTACTACAAGTTATTTTTATCATTGGGTAATGTTTCATTTTGCTTAAAAAGTTCTTGGTAACTCTTCTAAAAGTAGGCGCAAAGTTTCATTATTCCACAAGTTTTGCAATTTATTCCGATAAAATTTCATTAAAACTTTTTCAGAAAGCGGAGCAGTTAGTATCCCTAATAAATAAAGCTGATAATTACACATGAAATAAGCAAAAATATTATATATTTGTCAGAGTCTTCGCCGCACTATTTTTCAAGTCTCTCTCGTATATTTGTTTAAATTTATTTATTAGTCATGGTGTCAAAATCATTGTACATAAATTTTATTTAAATTAAAAATCCAATGATAAAGATTAACATTTGCCACCACTTTATGTATATGCTCAAAGAAAAAAAATCACTAAACCGAGTGCAGTTGGTAGCTTGTGTAAATTTGAGCTTTATTGTTATTTAAAATAAATCTTGTTAATAAAGTATGTATTTGTAATTCCGGAAAATCAGTGACTAAAGCTCAGAAGGTTAAATTTATCTTTAACGGACCACTGGGAAAGCTTCAAATAGAAAATTTTACTTTTACTGAATTTTTGAACTTCAAAACTTAAATTAGGACTATATCACATTACTTAAATTTTTGATCTTGAGCATTTTTCATAAACGGCGTTGAAAAGCCAATATCAGTTGGATTAATGACTGTTTATGTTCAGCCTAGATGAAGATTTTTGATGGAACTAACCAGGGGCTGGTATTCTGAGCTCGAAGTCGACAGTCGATTTGAGCTTTTGGAAGCCTCACCAGGGGGCGCTTTACCTGATATTCTACTTTTCCCGCCCATTGCTCGATTTTTGGTATTCCAAGCAAGTTTTATTGGATCTTGAGCGCTCTTTTCGGTCGACGCAAAAACCACTGGTATTTTCAGTAGAGCATGGATCAATGCAGTAGTGTAATGGCGAGCACATGAAATGCATTGATTAGTAATTATTTTACACGGCTAAGTCCTCGGAGGTGACCGATATATAGAAACAGAAGAGATGCTTTTAGTCTTCATGATGATGTATTTTTTGATTTTTTTCGATTAACGAAAAATCTTGTACAGTATTTATACGTGGAACTAAGAGAAAGCAGCAAAGCGAGGAAACGTGATTTCAGTAGTAATGTAATTATGTTTTATGTTATGCATATTATTCGAATTTCACGTTTTCATACCTGTATATTATATTCATTATAATTCAGGCACTTTTTTTGTATAGATAATTCATTTTATTGCATACCTATACTTCTCGATACCATACCTCCGTTGCCTATTGGCAAATATTTTTGCTGAAGAGGCAAGTGCCGCAAGGCAGGTACCTCGCAGAATACATTCACATTAAAGTATTAAGAAGTGGATATTGCTGAATAAATTTAAAAAGAGAATAGATTTACTCCGCCAGAAAACTAGTTAAAACTGAAATGGTTTTACTTTTCCTGTTTTCCGTTTCGCTTTCACTCAAGTCTAGCACTAGTATTATTATTTATACTTCAGCTTTGAATTAAAATAACATTAACTACCATTAAATTTTTCAAATTAAATTAGAATATAATTTTGTCTTGTCTTGTCTTGTTGGTTGGCCGGGGTGCCTGAGGCCGGAACGGCCCTTTACCCCTTCATCGTGAGATGAGATCTTGGAGGTGTTTCCTTCTGGTGCTGTAAATATAAAATTGAAAGTAGAAAAATTAGTAATGAGCAAATTGCTCATGTGATATCACATAAAGTGATGCCTTTTGTAATTACATACATAAAAATACAGTAAAATACTAGTTCATAAAATACAGTTAAAATTTACATAATAATACAGATAATCAAAATAAATAGTAAAAATTAAACTTCTAATGTGAAGTTTGTCCAGTAATGTACGCCCCTAGTACAATTTTTCTCTGTCATTTCATTCATAATTCTCTATCATCTCTTTCCTACCATTCTCACTAACCATACAGGTTCTCGTTCTCTATCTCTTATTGCTAATCATAGTGATTTTGTCAACGCTTTTCAATCTTTTCCTAATTTAGGATTGTCCAGTGTATTATAATGTCATTATACAATGTATAGGTTCATTGAAATTTAAGCCATTCTATAAATTTTTACTTCTAGAAAGAAGTTTGTCCTAGATTTATCTCTATATCACATCAAACATTCCATTCTTTCATTATGTACAATGTTCATTCATTCTAGAATTTTTGCCCCATTACAAAGCATTGTCAGTATTATAACAAATCTATACGATTTCGTCTGCATATCTATATATATATTTCTCTTACACGGCACCAAAAAAAAAAGCCTCATTACAACTCCCCGAATGGCAACGTTAGAAAATCGACCAATGATTGCTGCTAAAAATGTCACATGGCAAATGTCACATAAGGTGGCTCAACATGTAGCGCTTTTAAAAACGGAAACAATAACCAGAGTGAGCATTATCAGGTTGTTCAATTCAGATTCATGCCCTAAAAACACGATAACATTTAATTTAAACTCAATTAGTAAGGGGCCTCCCTGGCCGAGCGGTATCGCAGGTCCAAACGCTCTGTTAAGCGTGGAGGTAGCGGGTTCGATTCCCGCCGTAACCATGGATGTATTCTTTGTGATGTCTTTCTCTGACTTGTTCTATCTGTATTTTCTACTTGACAATGACTTATAAGCCTATATTGAGCACACAAGTCAGAAAATGTATGTAACTTCAATAAAATAAATATTCAATAAAATCAATTAGGAATTAATTAGGCTGGCCTTCTCCATGACTATAAATAAGCCACAAGGTCAGACTTTTGAGAAAATTAGTTTAGTATTGACTAAACAAGTTTTTAGTCATGGACAACTTTATGTTAGCCTGTCAGGAATTAAGTCATTTGACAGCTTTTCAGTAATTGCTCCAAGATGCCAAATCTATAATTGTGTTTTCAAAGAAATTCTAAATACTTAGTGTTAATTTCTTAGAGCTTTGCAGAAAAAAATGTTTTTTGGAAAAAATTTAATTGAAACTTCTATTGGCAGTAGGCAAGGGGAACTGCCAAAATCAAAACTCCCCGATTAGAAATGCAGCATGGCGACCTCCACGTGGTATTTCTCGGGTAATGCTAACAGCCATGCATTTTAATTTATTGTATGTAAAACATCCTTATTTTGTTCTAAAATGATATGTACTTTATCACAAATGTTAATTAATATAGAAATTGATTTCAATAATGCTGATCACCAAAAAATATTTCATTTGGCGATAAAACAAATTTTTCTGTTCTTGAAAATGAAAGACTTTTTGAGGGTTATTATCTCACAAGGAACTGCAGTTCACCGTGTACAATCTAAATAGCTAATATACTTTTTAAAAGCCAATAAGAACATTGATAGAATTCTTCTACATAAGTACAATACTATGTCTTTGATGATAAAATACTATGTCTTTCATGATAAAATACTATGTCTTTGATGATAAAATACTATGTCTTTGATGATAAAATACTATGTCTTTGATGATAATATACTATGTCTTTGTGATAGAACATTGTATTCATTGGCGAGCGAGCGCAGCTAGCCATGGTTCACGGCGTGAACCACATGGGATTGCGTAGCAATTCTCGGGGGTTGGCGAGCGTGAGCGAGCAGGTGGCGGAGCCTCCTAGTATATAATATTTACATGTCATGTCCGAGTTAGGTTTCCACATTTAGTGTTTTGATATTGCCATAAATATTACCATTGAGTTTATCTCACATGGTCAGAATTACATCACTTGCGAAAAAGTGTGCAATTGGCCTCAGGGAGGATTCTTCTGCTAAATTTTCGTACTCAAAAATTGAGTCGAAATTTGCTGCATTGCAGTCTAGTGCCTTTTTAAAAAAGTTTCGATTTAGTTTGTTAAAGTGATGTTCGAAACTGTCCAATTCTAAGTCCGTGTGTATGTCAACGTTTCTTTGATACCACTCTGCGCCAGTTAGTTTTCTTAAGATCTTGTTCTGCGTTACTGTGAGTTTCCCAAGCTCACGTTCTAATACATTGCACCAAGCTGGCGAGGCATAGGTCATGATTGGCCTTATCATGGAGATGTACAGTAGCCTTTTCAATTTCAAGCTCAATTTTTCGCTGTACATTATAGATTGCAGTTTTAGAGTTGCAGCATTGGCTTTATTCTTCACATTTTTCACATGATCCGACCAAGTCAGTCTGTTGTTAATGACTAGACCTAAATAGATAGCTTTGTTTACCCTTGGTATCACTTGATTAAATAGTACCAGTTCATTATGCTCTCTAATTGATTTCCTGTTCTTCTGGATAATCAATAGTTGGGACTTTTGAGCATCGATCTCGAATTTCCAATCTAAACACCATTCTTCGTAATCGTAATCTTTTCTTGCAGTTTCTCAATCGCCATGTTCGGATTGCTAGATCTCACTATGACACCTGTGTCATCAGCATAGAATGCAGTTAGACTGTTCCAATCGCTCCTATCGATTGGAAAATCGTGTGTAAAAAGGATATACAAAATTGGTCCGAGTATGCTATTTTGCGGTACGCCTGCTCTAATACTCCTCACCGTGGAGCATACGTTTTTCATTTTCATTTGAAAATTTCTCTCTGCCAAATAACTGTTAATAAATTTTATTAATCCTTTCGGGAATTCTAGTTCAATCAGTTTGTAAATAATGCCTTTGTGCCAAACTCTATCAAACGCTTTACTAATATCAAGCATCAACAAAGCCGAAGTCTGTTTTAGATGTAATCCTCTGCCAACATAATCAACTATGCGTAACAACTGTTTAGTAGCATCGAGTTTCGCCCAGATAAAAAACCGGAATTGGCAAAATCAGAGTTGTAATAGTCACACTTTGGGGGCGTCGCTTTGAGGGAGGAGTGAATTGGTACAATGACAGTGATATATGTTCGAAAAGTGAGTCTGGGTGAGTAGGGATCTCACACTCTCAGAAAAACCTCTGACGTCACAGTTCGTTGAGTTGTATTGCTCCTGCTGCGGCAGTAGCCGAATCTGAAATGTTGAGTTGTACCCCTCCTGCTGCGGCTGAACCCCCTTTTTTCCCCTACTTATATATATATATATATATATATATATATATATATATATATATATATTTGGTGGCATTATTAATTATAAATTTAAAATTACGAAAATTATACTGCGATTTTTGAATTTTTTCGATTCTCTCTTGTTTCTTGTTATGCTTTCTTCATGCACATTAATGGATTTTTTTTTGTGTGTGTGCCCTTGCCATACTAGATATTTTCCGATGAGGTTCATTAAATAAACGTATTAATGATGACAGATAATTATAGTATAAATATCTAACGTAACCCACACGTATTATTCATTTCAACGAAATAACTAATTTTCAACACGCCTTTAAATGTGTATTACTCCATTTGTAAAAAAAAGAGTATATTCATGAAAATTGAAGATAATTAAATCATCAATAAGTCTAAAAACAAATTTAATATTAAGAGTACAATTTCTTTTTTTTTCAGTGCAAAAAAAAATTAGCTAAGAGAGATGAAACATTAGATCCTTCCGGTATTCCATCAATTAGGAAAAAAAATATATTTTCCATTTTAAAGATAATTATTGAAAAGACAAAAATTAATTGGAATTTCCCAATAATCAAAATCGCAATTAAAGATTTTTTCAAAACATAGTAATAATTCAAAAGTTCATCTTTTAGTTTAGAAAGGGGAATGCCATTGAAAAGATCTTGGAAATCATAAGTGGCAATAGAATTAATTTTATTATGTTTAATAAATTCTAAAATCGGTGGATTATTAGTGATAATCCAAGAAAAATCCTCTTTAATAATATTGTTGATAATTTTATTTAAGTAGTTAAAGAAAAAGGTGCCAAGTTTAATTAGGAAAGTATTAGACCCACATGTGACTGTTCTGAAATTTATAGTAATTTTATGAAATTTAGGACTGATATTTAAGTAAAGAAATTTCATATTGCTAGTTTCAATTTTTAACCTCTTATATAAAGCTAAAAAAAATTTAATGACAATATTATTATTTAAATTACGAAGTTTAAAATTTTTACTATTTCTAACTCCGTATTTAAAAGTGCTACATAAAATTTTTTACAGAAGATTGTATAATTATTGTTAGCTTAATTGATATATAATTAACTAATTAAATATATTTATCCTACAATGTTTTGATAAGTTGTTATTGCCAAAATTAAGAAGAAAAAAAAATAATAAGAAACATAAGAAAATTCGAAAGAAAGTCTTCCATCCTAACTCATTTTAAAGAAAGAGAATGAAATAAAAACTATTTTCAACCACAACAGAAGACCCCAAGGCTATTTAACCCCTCAACTATTCAAAGAAAGTAAAGAGGCTTTTCTCCTAACCCCCCAAAAGATCCCCCCTGCTAGAACTTTTACTCGTATTGGTAAATGAAGGGAGGACAGATGGGAGGCGTGGTTTAGGCTCTTTTCCCAATTTTTGTAAGAATTTTTTCATCTTTCTTTCCTAATAACACATTTCATAATTGAAGAAAATAATTACTAGTTATTTCTTTTGGTAGCTTGAAATGTATAGTTCGAACTCAAAAATAAGGATTTACTGAATGAATTTTGATAAAAAACGGATTTCTAGAAGATATCTCTATTACCGATATTTAAACTCCATTAATAATTTAAAATTTACGGTAAAGCAAAAAGTAATTTCATAAAACCTTAGAGTAAACTATGAAGTTTCAAATGCTGAAAGAATTTTTCCAAAATATTAAAATGCAAAAAAGTTATTAGCAAATGAAGCTCCCATAGAAAAAGCATTAGCAGCTGGCATTGAGAGGGTAGATATTGCGTCCTCTTAAGTACGGTTTGAGCCTAGTATATACTATTCTTTCTAGTATCTTCCCAAGAGTGCATAGCAAACTTATAGGTCGATAGCTAGTCGGAGATAGAAAATCTTTGTTTGGTTTAGGAAATAGAATAATATTTGCAGTCTTCCAAATTGCCGGAAAGTAGTTTAACAATAAACATGCATTAAATATCTTAGTTAGATATTCTATATAATGATCTGGTAGGGCTTTGATCATTTTGTTTTTTATATTATCTAAGCCAGGGGCTTTTCTATTATGCAGTTTTACTATTATTGCTTTTACTTCTTGAAAATCGGTATTATCTATCAGCTGTGGATCTCTATTTTCATTCAAAAAGTCATCAACGTTTTCGTTTACTATCCTATCGTTATGAGGATTAAAATTTTGATTTAATGAGAACTGTTCTTCCATACAATCCGCAAATACCTCAGCTTTCTCTCTTTCTGTGCATACAAAGCCGTTGTCAGTTCTCAGCGGCTTATTTTTCTGAGGGTCCGTGCGCAGTGCTTTCGCTAATTGACATATGCTGTTGTCTTTCACACATAGACTTTCTACTTTTTCGTTCCACTGCCTCGTTTTGAAGTTTTTGCACATTTTCTTTATCTCTTTGTTAAGGTCCATATATTCCTCCTTAAATTGAGGATCAGATGAATATAATTTGAAATGCTTAAAATACAATTAATAATTTTGAATTATCTAATATGCTGGTAAAATAATTTTTTCATTACAAATAAATTTCTATTTTTTTGATATCTTATAAGGCAAAATATGAAAGTAATAACTTATCATTAATGAGAAGAATGAAACATGGTTGAAACCAAACTTATTACAACGCATTTCATAGGTGGCTCAGGCAGGGTATAGAGCCCTCGCTTTCAAATGAGGTGACCCAGGTTCGAATCCCAGGGATGACTGGTCGATATGAATTTTGCACATGATCGGATTGATCACAGTGCTGACATGAAATATACCCTATGGTAGACGGATCATGGGTTAGAGTTCCCCTTCTGGCGGGCAAACCGTGAGAGGTTTTCGAGATTTTCTACTACATATAACATAAATGTGGGTTAGTTCTATAAAAAAAGTCCTCCACGCTTGATCCGAGAGCTCCCTTGTTTTCCGAATTGGGTTCAAAATTACACAGCTGCGGAGTTAAACATTCGCTAGGATGCCAATTTGTTCCGCTTTGTCAAAAAATATTTTCTTGTAGTAAAGAAATTTAAGTTATTTTAGATTAGTATTTTTCATGTTAAGTAACTTTTCCACCGCGACATATCAAAAATTTAAAGTAATATATGAATTGTAATTTCATCTCGTGGTGACATTCTTAAAGAGTACCGTATATTCCGGCGTATAACGCTCACTTTTAATGCAAAAAATAACATTGGAATTTACGGGGGCGCGGTATTCGCCGAATATAAAAAATTATAGATTAAAAAAATTTAAATATAGAAAAATATTTTTATTTTAAAGAAATAACATACCTACATACTTTATTGATTTTCGTTATTACATAAATAGTTCATTATATTCGTCTTCCGTTATTTCTTCAGGCATGTCATCACAATCTGTTTCGTCTTCATCATCTGTGTTACCCTCATCCATAAATATACAGTCACCTTCTGATCCGTTCAGATTATTTGAAATGCTGCATTTTTTTAATGATTTTCTAACCATCTCAGGCTTAATTTCATCCCATGCTTTTAATATCCATTTGCACACTGTTTCCAAACTTGCATGACGCATATGTCCTCCTTTCGGAAAGGTTTTCTCACCCTCCAACATCCAAGTGTTCCACTGTTCTTTTAAATTGGCTTTAAAAGCAAACGTCCAATGGCTGAACTAATGGTGTCAATCCGCCCGTAATAACTGCCATATCGGTGTTACATTCATTCAGCAACTTTTTTGCATTATCTGTAAGGTGGGACCTAAACATGTTCCACACTAAAAGTCTTTCTGGTTTTCTATAGATACTAGACGAGATATTGCACATGTACAATCCAAATTTTCATGCGCGTTATACGAAGAGTATATCTTAAAATTTAAAAAAAGTTATTAGAAATTACGGGTGCGCGTTATACGCCGGGTCGCGTTATGCACCGGAATATACGGTAAGCGTAATTATCCTAACTAGGAGGCTCTGCCCCCTGCTCGCTAACGCTCGCCAACCCCCGAGAATTGCTACGCAATCCTATGTGGCTCACGCCGTGAACCAAGGCTAGCTGCGCTAGATCGTCAATGAACACAATGTTCTAGCACAAAGACATAGTATATTATCATCAAAGACATAGTATTTTATCATCAAAGACATAGTATTGTACTTATGTAGAAGAATTCTATCAATGTTCTTATTGGCTTTTAAAAAAGTATATTAGCTATTTAGATTGTACATGGTGAAAAAATCAAAACATTAGCTAAATGAAAAACATATTAGCAAAATAAATTATCAAATATTGCAGTTACTCACCTAAATTCAACTAAATGTGTATAATAAATTAGTTAATGCTAGAAATTCTGAAAGTTTTAGAAAAAAATTTTATTATTTAAAAATATAAACTTTAAACCCTAACTTTTCCTTGTGGGTATTGTGGGATAATAATCCTCAAAAAGTCTTTCATGTTCAAGAACACAAAAATTTGTTTTATCGCCAAATGAAATATTTTTTGGTGATCAGCATTATTGAAATTAATTTCTATATTAATTAACATTTGTGATAAAGTACATAACATTTTAGAACAAAATAAGGATGTTTTACATACAATAAATTAAAATGCATGGCTGTTAGCATTACCCGAGAAATACCACGTGGAGGTCGCCATGCTGCATTTCTAATCGGGGAGTTTTGATTTTGGCAGTTCCCCTTGCTTACTGCAATAGAAGTTTCAATAAAAAAATTTCCAAAAAACTTTTTTTTTCTGCAAAGCTCTAAGAAATTAACACTAAGCATTTAGAATTTCTTTGAAAACACAATTATAGGTTTGGCATCTTGGAGCAATTACTGAAAGGCTGTCAAATGACTTAACTCTTGACAGGCCAACATAAAGTTGTCCATGACTAAAAACTTGTTTAGTCAATGCTAAACTTATTTTCTCAAAAGTCTGACCTTGTGACTTATTTATAGTCATGGAGAAGGTCAGCCTAATAGGAAATTGTTTTCTTTTAAAAGAAAACGGCATGTTGTTATCAGAGGGGATTAGAGGTATTCTCGGAATGAAAAATGTACCTGCTTCATCATCATCAATCAGTTTAGCTTCAATTAAATTAAGCTGCAAGTTTGTAACAATTAATCTAGTGCCATTACAGAGTCCTTTAGATGGCATTAAATTTTATTATCATGTTTTTAGGGCATGAATCTGAATTGAACAACCTGACAATGCTCTCTCTGGTTATTCCAGTTTCCGTTTCTAAAAGCGCTATACGTTGAGCCACTTGAGCTAGATTTAGCATGTGACATTTTTGGCAGCAATTATTGGTCGATTTTTTAACGTTGCCATTCGGGGAGTTGTAATGAGGCTTTTTTTTTGGTGCCGTGTAAGAGAAATATATATATAGATTCTACAAACTTTACTTTTTAATTCGCTATCGATTTATTAAAACGTATGCAGAAAGTGAAGCAGTTGGCATTTTTGCATCAGTAGTCGCAACACTTTAAGGTACGTAATTTAATATAGCAAAATACAAAATTTGAGCAAAATTTTTCGAATTGTTCTTGAGAAATTTAATTTAAAAAAAAAATATATTATTTTTAATAACTAGATGCTTAAAAATTACAAAGAGGACTACATTAGGGTTAAAAATAATCTTATTACAGGTTTTAAAATTGTGTGGGGAAAATTTTTTCCTTTGGAGGAATATATTCAGAGAACAAACATTTACCCATGAAGTTATCGACGATGGAAGAAAATTTCCCATGACATTTTCGTAATTTGATTTTTAAGGAATGAAATCGCAGAAAACCCGAGAAGATAATTGGGCAACTGTGGGAAAGAATAGGACAGATAAAGGACAGTGCGTTTTTGATTACACAAACGAAAAGAGAAAGTGCGAGTTTTCACGCCTTTTGCATGAAACGCGAGACGTCCAACAAAGAGTGAGAACGTTCGTGAATTTTCATGGTTGTCGTAAATATACCTGTGATCTTTTTCGTGAACGAATCATGCCTGAGGGATCATGCTCTTCATGCCTGAGGGATTTCTTCGTTTTTGAGTGATAGCCTCCAGGAGAGAAAAGGAGGAACGATTTCAGAGTAGAAAAATGTTTCATAAACCGGAAAAAAAATCATTTTTTAGTTCCTAATGTATAATTTCATATTGCTGACATTAGGTTTGAACTACGTACTTATTTTTTTTTTTTTTTTAAATTTCGTTAATTTAACTAAAAAAGTAACTTTGTGAAAAATGCTTGAAAATTACTCAAAAATCACATTTACACTCGTTTTAAAAATTATTAATAGAATTTTAAGATAATTTGTTACGTTAGATATGTTTGTTTAAATGAGATCTATTCATTAATCTTAAACATTGAGCTGTCAGGTTGTAAATTATTGAGAAAAAGTGATTTATGTTCTCCCATAGAATAACATTGAGACGTCGATTGAAGCTGGCAACTGTGCCAACGGCCTTAAGCCATTATGTTAGATGGACCATAAATTACTTAAATTAATTATTTTTATCCACTGTAGAAATAATCAAAAAAAATTTGATTGCTGATATGTACAAGATATAATTGTGTATAATAATCAGTCATTAAATAAATAAATAACTTTGATTACATCCAAGCATATTACAATCATACATAAACTTGATATTAGGTTAATATTTGCTTTCCCTCCTTAAAGTATTAGCAGTTAAAAAAGTTTCTGGTAACACTTCAATGTCCTGGCATTTATAAGCCCGGATAATGACAAATTCGTCATTTTATAGCATATAACTTTAGTTTATTTTGGCCCAAGACGTTTATATTCTGCAGAAAACAACAGGATTTCTTAAAATAACTCAGATAAATCTATGTAGTTTATGTTATTAATAATTTCAAGAAGCCAGGAAAATGACAACACAAAAACCTACTCACCTTGAAAAATTGTTTGAAATAGATTTTAAACAAGAAAATTGGTTCTTTATTCATGCAACTAGACATGCTCAGATAGGAGGGTATCTAATCAATTTATTAACATAAGATATTGATTGCTGGCTCTATCTATTTTAGCTATAAACCACTAAATAAAAGTAGCCAGGAAAATGGCAGATTTTCTTGGGACAAACAAATTACTTTAAACGAAGTTTTTGTGAATAATACCGTCTGCGTATATTCTAGAAATGCTTACACCGGCTGAGATAAAAAAATTAGATATTGAAAAATTTATGGGAAGTTTTGAAACTAGTTATTATTGGATTAGTGCAAAGTCATTTTAAAATGCTAACAGCAATGCTATTTATTAATATTTTTTTTCAAAAAAAGTATATATATATATATAGCAAAAACACGAAGAAAATAAAGAAAAACAGTGACTAAATAATTCCTTTGTTAATTTATATAATTTTCCATGTGCAAATCCATTGCGGGCAAATCCGTGGATAATTTTTCTTTATTTATTTATATAATTTTTCCATGTGCAAATCCATTTCGGGCGAATCCGTGGCTAAAATTATGTGCAAAACAGGGAATTTATGTTTCTTTCTCTTTTCAATTTTATATTTTTTTCAAAAATAATTATTTATTTTCTAAAATTATTTATAGTCAACTTCTTTAAATTATCCAGTATAATATTACCTTGCGCTCATCCATTTTCGGGCTCATCCTTGGTAATTAACAAATCAAACGCTCTTCAGTAATGCATCAAGAACGCAAAACAAAACTCCTTTAGTTACTCTCAATTTGCGCTTTTGTTTTCATATTTTGCAATCTGGCAACCTTGTTACGAAAATATTTTAAATCATTCTTGAAAAATTTCCCGTTCAAGTAAGTTCATTTGATTTCGCTGCTCGCTTTATAGATTATGTTTTATTCTGTTTTTTCTTTATATTTTATTTTCTGCTTTTAAGTGTTATTTATACTTATTGTGTTCTACTTTATTTTCTTGTTGTAATTTAATAAAAATATTTTTTGAGTGCTCCTCACTATTGATATATTTTGCTTTGGCTATATTGATACAATATTAGAAAGCACTCTTTTTTGCGGATATAATCGTGTGGGCTGATGAAAAGATTATATCTTTTTTTTCCGGATTTTTTTAAAAAAAAAATTATCCTTTTGTTCTAGATTTTTGTTTCTGTATTTTAATTATTATTTTTTCCTGTTTTTTATTATTTTTTTCTCCCCTTTTTTCATTTTTCTTCAATTCTAAAAATATTTTTGTATTAATAAAATCATTGAAACTTTTTCGTTTTCATAAAATGCAGAGAATCTATTTTGGGACTCCAAGGTTGAAAACATACCGATGAATAATAATTAGATTTATGTTTCAAAAGAGGAGTTATTTTAAGATCTTTCACTTCCATATAAGGAAG
The DNA here is from genome assembly GCF_982258835.1 of Parasteatoda tepidariorum. Lineage (NCBI taxonomy): Eukaryota > Metazoa > Arthropoda > Arachnida > Araneae > Theridiidae > Parasteatoda > Parasteatoda tepidariorum. Next base: position 29,621,429 of record NC_141761.1, read on the forward strand.
GATAAAAAGATTTTCTATGAGTAATGATTTTCGATGAGGCGTAGGAATACAAGGAATGCAATATGACTGCCCTCTTCACACATTTTAAGTATCGTATAAAACACAGGACCGAAGGATTTTGCGTGGCTTTTTTGTGTTTACCCTTACCCACTGAACTCCGTCTGTTTTGACGGCAAATCTGTCTCTCCCCCTCCGGCCGGAGAGGGGCAGAGACTTCTTTTTCACTTTCGCTTAGTAAAATAAAAGCTTATGCCTAAAATGGACTCGTTACTAAATTTATCTTGTCTATTCATCCCTATAAGATAACGTGGTGGATGCCCTGTTATTATATATATATATATATATATATATATATATATATATATATATATATATATATATATATATATATATATATATATATATATATATATATATATATATATATATATATATATATATATATATATATATATATATATATATATATATACCATGCACCTTTTTTTTCTATTCTAAATCTCTCTAAAAAAACTAACTACACAATTTTTGTGTATTTAAAGACAATTTGTTTTAAATTTGCCTCTCCGTTTAAATTAAAAGAGGGGAAAGGGGGAAACTCATGAAGCTATTCTTCATTTTAGTCTCTAATTGGCTAAAAAAAAGTTGCCGATTTTACGCAACTCATTGTAAATTAGTTGTTTTTACTCATATTTCTACTAAAATAGTTGCCCTAGTTGATATTGCTTTAAAATAGTCGATTTAGTCGCCAATGGCAGCCCTATATTCATAACAACAACAAAGTTCAATATCCAGAGTATTGTTACATGCAGAAATTTCTTTTTATTAGAATGTCATATTACAGCTCAAGAGAAATAACAAAGTTGATTAAGAAATTGATTAATCCTTAAACGATTTAGGGTTTGAGAACACTTAGCCCACCACACATGTGATTCAGGCATTGTAGATGCGCCATCCTTTTTGAGGTCATCGTGTTCTTCGAAATCACTGATATAAACCTCCCCATCCTCATCTTCCAGATAAGCACAAATTTCAGCATCTTCACACATATAATCAATATCCCTATCTAATACCTCGATGCACAAATCTATCCTGTTCATATCAAAACGTTTTAATGGAGTTTCACCAACAGGAAATGAATCAAAAAAATCTCTGAAATACTGAAGGGAGGATCTTCGCAACAACAAAAAACTTTTTATCTTATTGTTCGTTTGATTACCACCGGTTATATATATAAATTTTTCAATAGGTGTAATAGCCTCTACCATCAAAAATCCAATTTTTTTCTTCTCTTCGTCGAAGATATGCAATTGGTATTTATGGAGTAATGCTCTTAGAAGGTCTGCTGTACAGCTCCTTGTAATCATCATTAAAGTAGTAGAAATTTTTTCTAAAGCATTAAAGTTTTTTCTGTCACGCATATTATAACCATACAAATTAATAAGACGTTCGAATTCTTGTATGAAATGCATTAAATATTCTTCTGAATTCTGTTTTCCACAGTCAAAGTTATCAATACTCGAAAGAAATCGAGATATAAACTCACTAACTTCTTTTAAGTCATGAGTTCTATTCTTTAAGGACATCAAGATAAATTTATTTATGTTATATTCAGGTTTTTCAGTATGAATTATGTCTTTAAGACTATTCATAATTAAATCACTATTTGAAGATTTTTTATTCGTATCAGCATCCGAATTAAGTTTTTCAGTATGAATTATGTCTTTAAGACGATTCATAATTAAAATACTATTTAAAGATATTTTATTCGTATCAGCATCCGAATCAAGTTTATTTATAGAGCTAAGCAATTCACAAAACTCCCAGGCATTTTTACTACTCTTGGTGTCTTTCAAATGTTGCAGAAGTCTCTCTTTTCTTGACATATAATAAAAAGGCACCTAAAAAGAAACAAAAAATAGTATAAAAATAACGACTGTCTAAATTACAGATTTTCTTCGTTGGAGTGGTGTTTTGAAATTTTGTGAAAAATATTTATGTTAAAAATTGAAAAACTTATTTCGAGGAAATAAATAATTTTGTCGCAATTTGAACATGTCAAAAATTAGTTTCTCAAGATTTGGTGGCTATAAAAAATTTCGTGATTTTAAAAGAAAGAGAAATAGAAATTCAAAAAAATACTTTTAATGATTAAATACGAAAAATAATAAGAAAAAGAAGGAAAATCGTAGTACACACATTCCTACATAATTGAAAAGAGGAGGAGAGGGAAGGAAGAAGGGTAAAAAACATAGAACCGGTTTTCTCCCCAGATGGCGTAATCGAGCGTTGGTATCGCGAATACTTGCAAAGGCTTTGACACCTTATAAGCATTAGGAATGTTTAAAATTTGTATGTATTGAAGATAAGAAATTGGTGTTCAGGTAACGTAGGGGCATTGTAGGGGGTGTTTAGTTTTAAATATAATCAATCATCAATGCCTTTACCCATTGCCATTCACCCTCAAATGTATGAGGATTTTCCAGATGTAGATGGAGCTTGATATTGCGCATGTCCAGTGGACAATGTATAGTTTGTCTTTGCAAAAAACTCTCCATAGCCATTCGTTTGGAGTGGTGGCGGTGACTATGGTTACGAGGTTCAACTATTTCAAGGGTAAGTTGGTTCATTATTTAAGACAGTTTTTGAGTCGGGCTGGCAGGAGAGAGAGAATCAAGGAAGAAAGATGCTCCCCTCTTTGAAATGCACTATTTCTTGTCTCCATAGCAGCAGACGGCCTTAGACTTCATGGCGAGGGGAGTTCTTTCTATAGATAAACTATATAAGGGAAATTTGATCACTTGAATATGAGACAACTTTTTATGCGCGACAAACACAATCATTGATTTTTTTTCTTTTGTCACTTACTTAGCTTTATTATCCAATATTATACCGTTCGTAATTCCAGCCAGTCCAATATATTTAAAATTTAATAAAAATTGTTGTTTTAACAGCTTATCCCAAAAAGAGCAAATTGTTAAAAGAGAGAAATATAATAAATAATATAAAAATGCTGTGGCTGGGTGGCGCAGTTGGTTTGTCGTCTGCCTTCTGAGCCCAAGTCTGCGGGTTCGATCCCCGGTCCAGACACCAGATTTTCGGGATGCAGAAAATCCTCAGCGGCCATGTCGTATGATTATGCGGCATGTAAAAGATCCCTGGAGTTCCTTATTGGCTCTTGGCATTTCTGGCAAAATTAAATTCCTAGTGCACTTTAGCATTCAAATAGAGTCTCGGTGCTGCCATCTAGTGTGGCAGAAACTAGACGTCCAAATTAACATGACCAATATCTCACCCATTGTGGTGGTCCTGAAAGAGTGGATACCACCTCTGGAGAACGCACTAGGTCGGCAAAACCGATTGTGCAGCTCATTGGAAATAAAAATATAAAAATGCTCTGCAAAGATGAAGCCAGCTTAGTTTTTGTGTTTTACTATTTTCTCAAGATTTAAAAATTATGGATGAATTTTAATTGTCATTTAAGTACAAAAGTTTCTTCTTCTTCTTTTTTTTTTTTTTTTGAAAATATAGTAATTAAATAGGATACTATTGACAAGTGAATGAATTTTACGATGGGTATTATAGTTAAAAATAGCTATTTTTAATAAAGTTTCACTTAATGTGTATTTTTGTGTAACTCTATTTTTATAACACTGTTTTTCGAATGAAAAATTATTCTATGTTCCTGAAACTGCCTTTCAGCAAAATTTATTGGAATAGTATAATTGCAATTTAACTAGAGAGAAGTTAGTTGATGTTTACCATCACTTAAAAGGGAATTATTATGCATAATGATGTTGCTGTAAGATCCTGAACATTACTTGAGATATTTCTAATAAAATATATCAGCATTTAAGAAATTACTTGACTCCATAAAAATCATGATTTAGAAATGCAAATAAAAAAACCATATAGCAACCTTTCTCAGAATTAGAGGAAGGAAGTTTTGTCATTGTTGTTGTAGCTCCAAATGTCTGACGAAGTCAGACAGGGTCCATCAGACCGTTGACCCTAAGGAAATCGAGGACTAGAAGGGGGGGTTGCTTATATGACATTATTTAGGCCCATCTCAGAGCATGGTTTCCCTGTTCATAACTGTGCCTCAGTCACCAACTTGGGTAAATTGGAGAAGGTTCAACTCAGTGCTGCTAGAATTATTACTGGACTAAGACGCAGCTGTCCGAAAGAAGTAGTTCTCTATGAGGCTAATTTGCAACCTCTCCAAACTAGAAGAAAGGCCAACCTTACCAAATATTATAACAAACTTTCTAGCTACGGTCAGCATAATAGAACCTCCCTATATTTAAACAACTGGAATAACAATCAAAGACTTAAGAAAAACAGCTTCTTCAGTCAGGGTAAGCTTCTGTGTTTGCCTTATAATGAAATTGAGGCCCACTCCTTAAAATCTTGTCTGAATCCCTCAGAGGGACTCCCAAGAGTTTGTTTCCACTTCGATTTTACTACCCCGTTCACCAAGAAGGTCTTCCTTCCAACTCATCTCTGACAATTGGCTTTAGAAATCATAAAAAAGATCCCCGACAATGTCATAAAAATTTTTACGGACGGCAGTTAACTGGACGACCACGCAGGCAGTCGCATCCACATTGAGAAAATAGGGAATCTGCTTCCGCAACTCTGATTTCTCATCTGTCTTCAAAAGTGAAGTAATAACAATTGAACTAGGCCTTGAAGCTGTTCTTAATGGCTAATTTTTCATCGTTTTATCATTAATAATCTAAAATTCGGTTTTATGTCGGAAAGTTAAATTCCCAATTCTTGTGCTATATGCAGTCTAATTAAGGATTCGTTTTTAGTGTATGTACAGTCCGCAAAAAAAAGGATATCACCCTGAATAACTTTCGTTTTAATGATCGGATTTTGCAACTTAGTTCAAAATTGTAAAATAATTATTACAGCAATTTTTTCAATTAAGCTAACCATTAGTTGTCATCGAATAAAAGGTTTGGTTGATGAACAATTATCGAAAAAGTACTGTTAAATTAATCATTTATCTTGGCGATAATTTACAATTTAATTGAGTTTTAATCAATGAAAATTATACCTTTAAACATTATTTTTATCAAAAGTAAAATATTGAATTTATAGGCCGAGACGAAACAATAACTTTGTATTATGGAAAGTACAATTACTACTGCATTACCATTTTTTTTTTCCATTTACAAAATTAACTCGCTTGATATACAGTTATTTTAAAGATGGCAACGACAACTGAAAAGCTTTCTTCGACAGTTTCGGTTCTTCCTTTAAAAAAAAAAGAAATTAAAGCTGTAAAGCACAGGTATTACTTCTTAGTACTTTTGCACCCTAGAATCCAAGGTCTAAGGCAGAGGTTCCCAAATAGTGTTCCATGGAATCCTAACATTCCGTAAAGATTTACAGGAGTTCTGATAGTAAGTAATTTTTACAGCCAAGGACGGCTGACCACCCAACTGTAACAATCAGCTTCTGCACCCTAGAGTCCAAGGTCTAAGACAGAGGTATGAATAGATGTATGAATACGTATGAATAGATTTGGAATAAAATATTTATCAATTACTTGAATATATATATATTATAAATATTAATAAAAATACTTAGTCAAGATTTTTAAGCATCTCTCACATCATCGCAAATTTCTCAACATCTTATAAAGTAAACTAACCAGTGAAGGAACACTTAAGCTTAGCTTGCCTTTAAAAAAAATCCATAAAAATTTCAAAATTTGTAATTTCAGTTAAATGATGGTGTCTTCATATTTGTTATTAAATGCAAATGACGCGAAATGTTTTTAAATAACTTACATAATATTGCTTTAAACTTTTGGTGGTTTAAATAATAAGTAGTAAAATAACCAAGTGAAGGAACAGCCCTTATGAAAATTTAAGGTATATTTAAGGTTGATTTGAAGTATTTTTGAGGTATTAAGGTCGATTTGAGGTATATTTGAGGTCGCTGAGAAAACAGCAATAAAAATTATACCTCGTAAAGGTTGTAATTAAGGTGTACGAGGTTGTTTTATATATACTTCAGCTTATTTTGAGGTTGTTTGAAATCAACTTCAAATCAACCAGGCTGATGAGGTGATTTTCAAGGTATACCAGGTTGATTTTCTGACACTTGTAACAAAAGAGGTATTTTTGAGGTATAAAATTTTTTACCTTATTTCAACTAAAGAGAGTCAGGTATTTATTGAGGCATATGAAGTCATTTTATTTATACCTAGGCTTATTTTGAGGTTGTTTTAAATTCATTTCAAATCAACCAGACTGATAAGGTGATTTTTAAGGTATACGAGGTTGTTTTTCTTACACTTGTAAGAAAAGAGGTATTTTATGACGTATAAAAAAATCAACCTTTTTTCAACTAACGAGAGTGAGGTATTTACGAGGCATTAAAAAATATACCTTATTTCAACTAAAGAGAGTGAGGTATTTATTGAGGTATATGAAGTCATTTTATTTATACCTAAGCTTATTTTGAGGTTGTTTTAAATTCACTTCAAATCAACCAGACTGATAAGGTGATTTTTAAGGTATACGAGGTTGTTTTTCTTACACTTGTAACAGAAGAGATATTTATGAGGTATAAAAAAATCAACCTTGTTTCAACTAACGAGAGTGAGGTATTTACGAGGTATAAAAAATATACCTTATTTCAACTGAAGAGAGTGAAGTATTTATTGAGGTGTATGAAGTCATTTTATTTATACGAGTACCTAAGCTTGTTTTAAGGTTGTTTAAAATACACTTCATATTAACTAGCTCACTTCCCAGAGTTCCGTGCGAGCCGGTAAATGGCGTCTGTGTTGACAATCGAAAGTCTATTCGAAATTCTGTAAGTGTGCTTGACATTTATTAATTTAGTTTTATCACTTTTAATCAAATATGCTTCAAATTTCAAACTTAAATTTTATTATTTTCGTTTTAAAGGCACGTCCTGATCTTAAATAATTTAAGTTGGAGGATATTCTTAGAGGCTATCGTTGTAGGCTTAGCAATAAGAGAGAACAACCGAAATATTTCTCGTCGCTGTTTAGGATAACGTTACTTGTGAATCATTACAGCAGGTCATGCACAGTATATTTTATTGTTTGTAATTTATTCAAATAGAACTATTCTTTTTATTTTGCTTAAATGTATATGTTTTAACGTAGAGTATGCAAGCTGATTAATTGTGTAAAATGTTCATAATTTCTCTTAAAATCATTGAAAATTGAAAGATTTTTTAAATAGCAATTCTGCTTTGAAATTCTACGATAGCTGTATGATTATCGCTTGGATATCTGTTGCAAATAGGCTGTAAATAGCTCATGCACAACGACGCAGAAGAAGAGACTAGCAAGCTACTGCTCAGCCTTCCCCAAGGAAATAGATCTGAATTTATTCCTGAAAGAAAAAGTAATCTCTCCTAATAAACTACAGAACTTATGTATAATTGCATATAACAATAGTTTGCTAGATATTTGATAATTGAAAACTAGTAACTGTACTAGCTCACTTTTTCATGTTTGATCAAAAAACTGCTATTTTCACTACATGTTATTTTTTCGCAATTTACCCACGTTAATTATTTACTAAGTAGATTATTATTACTTATTAGAATATTGAGCAGAACTAAATTAAATCCGATTTCAAGTTTATATGATAATTTGTTTCAAGGTTGCGAGCATTCTTATGCAGCTGTTTATGTTTCACAACTTCAAAAATTTGCGAATTCCGGAAATCTTAAATTTTTTAGAAATGAGTCAGTATAGTATGCAATTTTAATCCTGAATTGAAAAAAATCAATTGCAAATAAAAACATTGATTGTTGAAAGTAATATGCATTTTTTGGAATGTCATCCTATGGGATGTGTATTTATAATTAAACAAGTGTTTGCAACAACCTTGGCCAAAGAATACTTCTTTGTTCGCCAAGGTAACAACTGACTATTAGTTTTATTCTGCTCGGTATTATAAGTTATATAGAAGACAATAACGTAAGTCCTTTTCAGAATCAGCGTCAAAAATTTAAAAAAAGCTATTAGTTTCATGAAGTCTGACAAAAAGTTTAAAAATATAGACTTGGTTTATTGAGTTTAAAGATTTGTAAAAAAACAAAAAAAAAATCTAATTATCAAACTTACAAGTTAATGTTACCAGATGTATAGAAAAATAAAAAGTGTTAAAATTGCAAAATAAGATTGGAATTATGTATTTGAATTTCTGTAAATGTTGTTAATGGTAGTACTGTCTTCAGTGTATTTTATTTTGTGGCTGTCATACCTGTCATGCTTTTTAGCTACGAGGATTGAATTGAAATGGCAGAAGAGTAACACTATTTATCTGAAAGAGAAAGTGAATTTCATCCAGTTAATTTAAATCATAAAAAAAAAACAATTTCTAATATTTTAATATTTCAATACCTGCCATTATTATTGTAAGTATAACTTTCTTACTAATTCGTATTTTTTTTCCTTTTAGGTTCCAATAATTACAAGTTTCAGCACGTAGACGGAAACAGTACTTAAAATAATTTTGTTGGTTTATAAAAAAAAAAGATGAAATTTTAGTTTTAAATAAAAGTAATTTGAATTTCAGCTGACTAATTATTTAAATTTGTAGTTTTATAGCTTTAAAAATTCAAGCACCTTAGACAACTATCTTCTGAAAATACGAGTATAAGTTCCCATAAATAATTTTTACTAACTGCAGAATTTGGATAAGTGTTATTTTAAGATGATTTAAATAAATCTATTAAAATTATAGAAGAATTATGCATTTGAAGCTTTCTTTTATAGCTTAACAAAAGAAGCAATTACTGCCGAAGGTTTAATATTAAAAACTTCAGGTTGATAAATGATCTCTCCTAGTGAAAAAAATGTAATGATATACATTATTCTTCATATAATATATATAATATGAAGTATATATATATATATATATATATATATATATATATATATATATATTATATTTTTTATATAGTGAGTCTAAAAATTAATAAACTAGGTGGTCCGTATAACACCTCACCTTCGTAAGTGCTAAAAAAAATTAGGTTGAGCTACATAAGCCTGAAGTGCAAAATGTCGCATCTTTGGTTGATAAATTAATACTTCTAAAAATATAAACTTGAGGTTACGAAATAATAACTTAAGGTAGAACATGGAACACATGGCGTTAATAAAAAATAACCTTTCCAAGTGTTGAAAATACACTTCAGGTTGATTTATAACAACCAGAAGTGTAAAATGGCACACCTTAGGTTGAAAAAAATATACCTCTACAAGCATAAAATTATATACCTGAGGTTGAAAAATAATTACCTGAGGTAGAACAAAATACACCTGAGGTTGATTTATAACAACCAGAAGTGTAAAACGACACACCACAGGTTGATAAATATATATCTCTACATAAAATTATATACCTGAGGTTGAAAAATAATTACCTGAGGTGGAACAAAATACACCTGAGGTTGATTTATAATAACCTGAAGTGTAAAATGACACACCATAGGATGAAAAATATATACCTCTACAAGCGTAAAATTAGATGAATGAGGTAGAAAAATAATCACCTGAAGTCGAGCAAAATACACCTGAGCTTGATTTATAATAACTTGAAGTGTAAAATGACACACCTTAGGTTGTTGAATAAATACTTCCACAAGGGTAAAAAAATATACTTCAGGTTGATAAGTAATAGCCTAAGGTTGAAAATGAAGCACTTTAAAGTAGTAAATATCTACCTCTCCTCAGAGGTAAAATTAAACACCTCAGGTTGAAACATGTATACCTCTGGAGGTATATTTGAGGTTGATTTTGAGGTATTCATTTGCACCCTTTTCAACCTTAACGAATTATTTGAATAACAACCTTCTTTGTACCTTTAAAATATACCTCGTTTATACCTCGATTTTTTCATAAGGGAGTTCTTACCAGTGAATAAACACTAAATTTTCCAGTGAATGAACACTTAATTTGAGAATTTTTGCAGCTCTTTAGGAATTCATTGGCCATACAAATGTCTGAAAACAAGTTTCTTCTTGGAATATAACCACATTCAACCACAGTTAACTTAGAAAATTTTACTTTTTTTCAGTCATGGAATGGAAAGTAAAATATAGTTGAATACAGAAGAAAAAAAAATTGTTTTTCATTTTTTTCTCAGAGTTTAATAGTCCGTTCTAAATCATGAATGCTTATTATTGTGTAATCAGATGATGTTTTTATTATTATTATAATTAGATCTCTTTTTTGTTTACTCTTTTCCACATCTTTTATATTTTTATATCCCCACATTTTCCCATTATTATTTTCACTTCGTCGTACTTTCTGTTTTAACTTTTTCTTTTTAGCTCTTTCAATCTATTTAAATTTTAGTTCTTTTTCTAAAGTTAATGCAAAAAAGTAATTTATTTCTTTTGATTTGACCTTCCTCTTTTTTCCAAATTTTTGGCTAATGTAAATGTATCTTCGAAATTTCTTTTGATTTTCCAGTACCATTTCTAGAATTCCTCACTGGATAATAAATGAGAAAAAGGAGTTTCGAAGTTCGAGTAAAATCCATCTATCCTTGACTTATATCTAGTAGGTCTTCAGTACTTACCATTTACTTATGGAACCAATTGTTTTTGCAACTAACAATGCCTCAAGAGGACTTATCTCAAAATCAGTTTTCCAGATACTTTCATTATGAATATTAGTTGTATCAACTTCAATACCAAAATTTGATTAACCAAATGTTCTTTTTGCAATAAATTCTTCCATATTGAGAAAACCACAGGATATTGGACAGTTGGGAGATTAAACCTTTCTGTCAATGTTCCTTTAAAAATTTGCAACATAACTTGTGAGATTTCCTTCTCAAGCTTCTGAAGAAATAGTGCATGTTACTCTCGAAGCATGTGTTTTCTTAAACAGACACCAAGAGTTAATGAGCTGCCTTGCTCATTAACTCTTGGTGTCTGTTTTGCCTACATTTGTTAAAGTCAACGTTTTCTACATCGAATGGAAAAATATCGCACTTCATAAAAGCATTTTAACTTCATCAGTTGATGCCTCAAAATCTTATTTAAAAATGGATGTAAAATTCTCTCGGCATATTGTATTACAATTCTTTTGTCTTCCAGATCCAACGGGAGATTAGGTGGAAAGCAGAGAATTTGTTTTGATGAACAAAACTTGCTCAGTTTCAAATTGATATAGGATTTATACCTATCCAGAAGAAGCAAAATAGGAAATTTAATAGCATTTTTAATTAGCCATAGGTAAAAACATTTGCAATATATTTGTAAAATGTTGCTGCGGTCACCGTTTCATTTCATGAATCACTTTTATCACTTTCTAAAAGGATGCCAGGGCTACTTCCCTCCTAAAGATTCCTCTAAAGTTCTTTAAACGAGTATTTCGAATATTATTCACTCAAAGGGAAGTTTTGCCTTTTCAAATTATCTTCGCATTGCACTGAGTTATCGGTGGATGTCGTATTCCTACAAGTTTCCGCCATGACGTTAAAGACCGCAATAGGATAATAATTTAGCTAATTATTGGCACAAAAGCCAGAGAAGAATTTTTCTATTTAATCTTTTATTATTATATTTAGTTAATTTTCGAATAATAAACATAGTTTATTAAGGTGTCTAAGGTATGGCGTAACTCAGTGTTTCCCAAAGTGCGGTACGCATACCCCCAGGGCTACGGAAACAGTTTAGCAGGGGTACGAATTCTTATGTGAAATATCTTGCAACAAACGAAAATTTCAAAATACTTTATTTAAAAACAAAGCTAGCCATTATAATTTACGATTACATAATTTTTTATTGGCTATTTTTTGCAGAGTTAACAGTTAATATTTAGTGGTGTCAACTTCAAGTCAAGTTGTGATGTTTAACTTCAATTTTTTTATTGTAAAAAATACGTTCATTTTTCTATTCGTCTTACACAGCGTTACGAAAAATTTAGAAAGGATACACAAAAGTCATAAGTTTGAATTCTCTTTTTCACAATGAGAAAAAAAGCATTATTATATGCTATTAATTGTACTTTAAACGGATAACTACAAACACCGACTTTATAATTTTGTCAAAGAAACAATAAGGCGTTGAACAGATACTAACAAATTCAAAAAATTTTTCAGCAAAGACTCTAAGACCAGGTAGCATTGTTAGACTTCCTATTGTTAGGTAGTAAGCTACTGTTACCAATCAATCTAAATTAAAACGTTTAAAATCTTATTTTTTTTTAAAAAAAACGATGAAATGTTCCTTCACTGGTTGGTTTACCACACATCGTTTTAATCTTAAAAGAAATTTTTTAATCTCCTGTCCGGAAGTGTTTCGCAGAACTATTTTACCAACTATTTAATTCAATTTTAACATTTTTAAAAATCTTATTCCTTATCGTACAACGTTTATTATTTCTTCATTAATATACTAATTAATTTTTTTAGTAGGGTGACCAGGGGTGATTCCTGATCAAAAAACGCAAACATCTATTTTGTGAAAAAAACTATTCAAAATAGAATTTTAATATTTACTGGAAGTTTGAGGCTATATGAGATGAGTCCAATGCCACCTTCTTTTGTTTGAAAATCTAATTAGAATTGAAAAGATTTTAAATTTTTAGTGATCAGGAATTACCCCTGGTCTTGATCATTTCTGGGGTAATTCCTGATCACTTCTGGGGTAATTACTGATCACCAGTTTTTATTATAAAGGGGCTGTTTAAAAATAATTATATAATGGTAATTAACAAATAAGACATCAAGATCAAACAAATAAACCAAAAAGATATGTTTAAGCAGCTAATAAAATGATTTATTTAAAAGCACGAAGAACGATTAACACTTTAAATTTTCAAAAATCTTTCCATCGTGCTATACATTTTAGGCAATCAGCCAACTCATTCTCATGTTCTTCTGAAATATAAGACAGTTCCCACATGGGTTACTTTTGCTGGATTTTTTAACTTCTTTAAGGGAAAGTGTAAAGCTAAGTAAGGTATGTCAACAGCTCTGGCAGCAGCTCTCACAGTGAAATTTTCATTTTCAATCATTAAAAGAAATTCACTAATTTTGTTTTCTAGAAGCTTAGTATCCTTTTTAGGCTTATAATTTCTCACCATATTTATAATAGGCTAATTTATAAACTTAAAAATTATTCTAACAATTATACTAGGCTAATTTATAAACTTAAAAATTATTCTAGCGATGTATACACATAAAATTAAGATAGAAGCAAGGTCAGACAAACCAGAAATGGTGCAAATCAGAATACAGTCTTGTATACAGTTAAAAACAAATTTTGTGAGAACAATTAAAATATACTTTATAGTTGTTCCACTTAATAAATATGAACTGTTATTTAAGAAAAGACAATTAGGTATTTATAAGCTATTTTATATACTATTTATAAGAAGAAATGACAATGATCAGGAATTACCCCAGTGGTCAATAATTACCCCATGTGTACGGGCAACATTTGATATAGTTTCCTATAATCAATTATAATGTTTACAGTAGATGTGAAACAATTAAACAAAAGCTTACACTACTTTTATATTAAAGAAAAAGAAAGTGACTCAAAATATTTATTATTAAGAGAAGAAGAAGAAATCTTTGCAGAAATGTGTACATTTTGAAACCCATCTTTGAAATGGAAAATACAGAAAGCAGTTTAAAAGATACTTATTTTGTTAGATTAAACAAAAAATTTTTGTTAAGTAAATGTAGTTATACTTTAGTAAAGTGTACAAGCATTCTTGTCCATGTCTTAAATTTAAAAAAAAAAAAAAAATTTGAAATAAAACTTAGGTGATCATTATTTACCCCAGAAACAGAGTGATCGTTAATTACCCCGGTTCACCCTACTTTAATTTAGGTTTCCTTTAAAGTAAAGTTCCTTTTTAAATAATAGTCAAGTTTTTTTTTTAAAAGAATTATTGTCTGCTAGCTAAGAATAAAACCTTGTTAAGAAATGAAAAACATTCCGCCGTTTAATAAAATTATTTAATGCAAAACAGCTGCTTATTTACTAAGCATATTATTTTTTTCGAAAAAGGAATATAAATTATAAATTGTTTTTTTTTTCGTGACTTCAACATGGATTATCTAAAATAGTGTTGATGTTTTATAAGTCACTACAAAGAGAAAAAAGACACCGAACATAAAAAGCTGTCGAATACGTAGCCAAAATTTTTAAGCATTTTAAAATATCTCAGTACCTTAAATGTCGTCGTAACATCTTAGTTGTGAAATTAAATTTTTAATTAAATAACCACGTGTGATTCACTAATTATTTCATTATATCTTACTCTTTCTTTATGTAGATTTTTTCCGGATAATATATGATACTAAACTATTTCGTTTAATTTTTTACCTTAGCACGATTCCTATATAATTTGTTATCAGGAAAATGCCTCATTTTGTTAAGTGGGAAATACTAATAATTGAAATTTGTAAGAAGATTCCGAAACCGTGCCAATTTTAGAATTATCTGATTTTAAAATGCAATAAAAAATGCAATAAAAAATACGCAATTTCCGAACTTATTTTGATAAAAAAAAAAGTGGCAAGAAGGCTAACATACTTTTTACAGAAACTGTGAAAACCAATTTTTCCTATATTTCGTCAAAAGAGGATAAGAATGATATTGCTCCAAGGGACCTACTCAATAATTTCGCTATTTCCAGAATGAAATCTGTTTGATCGAAACATATATTTGATCGAGTAAAAAATTAACTTTTATTACTTATCTAAGTTTATTTCCATGTCCTTAAATTAAAATGTTAAGGCTTGCAAAAAAAAAAAAAAAAAAACAAATTGTACTGCATTGATTTTTTTTACAAAGTAGTGAATTATTATTTTTTTCAATAAAAGAACCTGTGCCTATAACTTATGTAAAACTTATTTTAATATCGAGTGAAATAATTTAATATGTTGTGTAACTAAATGGATAATCCCAAGAAACTAAACCGAAAATATAAAAGCTACATTGATTTTAAAAATAATAGATAATAAAAATAGACATGTTTTGAGCGTCCAATAATAAAAGTCACAAGTTATTCAAGTCTGGCAAGTCTTGAGAATGGGCGATTATATTTGAGCGCTCAAAACATGTCTACTTTTACTTCCCTCTTCATGTTTTCTGAAACCAGTTGAGTTTTTATCATCAATTATAAATTATACTGTTTTACATTTGGCTCCTGATTATTAATTTGATAAGGATTTCACACTCGTTAAAGTAAACATATGCATTTTAATATTTTAACAGGATTCATGTGGTCTTTAAAAACATAAGAGCATCAATATTGTAAAGGTTATATTTAACTTAAAAATTAAAATTTTGAGACCAGATATTTTGAGTTAATGAAATTAAATATTTTATCTTTTAAGTTTCTGTGCCCCCATTTAACTCTGTTTAAAAAGAGAGTATCGGATCAAATATATATTAGAAAAAAATAATCATGGTTGCAGTATTTGGTGTGGTAAATGTAGCTTATGGTAATTGAAGAATATGCTGTGTGGCAGACATTTTATGGTGAATTTGCGAACGTAAGTTGCAGAATGTATCGAAACATGAGGATGCTACTTGCTAATCATCTTTATATAAAGAAAACCATGTAACCTAAATATCTAGCAGAATGAAGCGATTTTTTTCACAATGAATCATACAATATGCAACAGCATATTATTTCAATATCTTATTCTTAAACATAACATATTCCAATGTTTTTAAAATGCCAGTAAACATTCAGCAATTCATTCAGTTATAGAAAAAAAGAAATATCGTGAATTATAGAAAACCTTGTGAATGTGCATTAGAATTACTATACAATCAACATTTCATTTTTTCTTCAAACTTTCTTGCCTAGAAGACTCGATTAAAGCTGAAAAAGGATTATCCATAAAATTTTGTGTACAGCTATAATAAGTTATGTTAATTTGTTTTTAGTATGAAATCCTCGAATAAATATAGCAAAAAACACATAATCTAAATAATATCAGATAAAAAGTTCATGTATTTAAATTCTAAAACTTAGAAAATCATAAATAATTTATAAATCGATTCAATTTTTCTTTTCAAAGGAGATTAAAATAAAAAGAAATTTGCTTTTTGGACAGAAATCAGCTTGAAAATTGTCTATTGCCTAGAAACTTTGAGATATTTTCTATTAACTATTAATTAAATCTCTCCGAGCAATCACAGAACATTATTTAAATTTTTTTACGGTAAGAGCTTGGTTGCTTAGTCCTCTTTTGAATTAGTTAATGGGTTATCTTAAAATATTCATTTGCGCTGGCCACTTTTTTGGCGGTTTTCTATACTATCGCCAAATATATAAACCTTTATTGCGACTCAAATCACGACCCCATTTTTTTTTAAAATTTTACTACCCCCCCCCCCCTAATTCAAGTATTCTAGATTCCAAATATGTAAAAAATATATATATTTTTATTCAGATAAAGTACGTTTTTGTCTCTGATTTCGTAACTTAATTAATAGTTAGCACTAATTAGTTACCATATTTGAGGTCACCCCCAAGAACAATTAAAATTGACACTTAGTTCGCGAAAATCCGATCATTGGAACGAAAAATATTCAGGGTGATTCGTATTTTTTTTTTTTTTTTTTTTTAGCGGACTCTACATAAGTTAAAAATAAATGAATTGAAATAAATAATATAAATAAGTATTAATAATAAAAATATAAACGTTGTAAATGGTTATTAAAGAAGCATATTTCTTTATTAAAGAATATAATTATTTTAATCAGAAACGCGTGGTGAGAATTACTAATGCTCGTTGTTTTCATAATTTATTCATTATATTGTTGTTAGAAATATTATATTTTATTTTAAAAAATGCCATTTATTTTTAATGGCATTTTATTAGATATAATTTCTTAAAGTAACCGTAAGGTAAGATTAAATAAATTATAGATTGTATCTAAATATAATCTCAGGTTTCAATACTCATCATTAGCTAAAAAAAAGTACTAACTCGCGGAACCCCTGTAGCTTTTCCCAGGTACCATAAGGTTCTGTGAAACACCATTTTGGAACCTCTGTCTTAGACATTGGACTTTAGGTTGCAGAAGCTGATTGTTACACTTAGGTGGTCAGCCCTGCTGTAAAAAGTACTTATCAGAACTCCTGTAAATCTTTACGGAATATTAGGGTTCCGTGAAACACCATTTGGGAACCTCTGTGGTAGACCATGGACTTTAGGGTGCTGAAGCTGAGTGTAAAGTACTAAGAAGTAATACCTGTGCTTTACAGCTTTAATTTCTTTTTTTCTTTTTTTTTTTTTTTAAAGGAAGAACCGAAACTGTCGAAGAAAGCTTTTCAGTTGTCGTTGCCATCTTTAAAATAACTGTATATCAAGCGAGTTAATTTTGTAAATGGAAAAAAAAATGGTAATGCAGTAGTAATTGTACTTTCCATAATACAAAGTTATTGTTTCGTACAAAGTTATTGTTTCGTCTTTAACTTTTGATAAAAATAATGTTTAAAGGTATAATTTTCATTGATTAAAACTCAATTAAATTGTAAATTATCGCCAAGATAAATCATTAATTTAATATAGTACTTTTTCGGTTATTGTTCATCAACCAAACCTTTTATTTGATGACAACTAATGGTTAGCTTAATTGAAAAAATTGCTGTAATAATTATTTTACAATCTTGGACTAAGTTGCAAAACTGATTATAACTACGTGGCACTATGTTTTCGCTGGCAGGCTTAAGAGCCACCTACTCTGTGTGAATTATTTGGTTTACTCAAGCCCGCAAATCAAATGTCTTAAGATTTGTCTAGGGGGGAAAACCGATTATTAATTTTACATTAGTATTAGTTTTGTTAGATAAAGTGTAGTTCGTTCACCAGGAGTTGACACTTGCTCCATCATCTCCTCGGACGAAGAGTTCATTTCAGAGAGGGAGTAAGAGGGAAAAACATCTCCACGCTTAAAATTGAGACAACCGTTAATGCACGCCAAACACTAACAGTGAATTCTTTTTAAGTCACTTACTTCGCTTTATCATCTGCTATTATACCTTTCGTTACTCTATCTAATAAAACATATTTTAAATTCAAAAACGGCTGTGTGCCCAGCAAAATGTTTTAAGAAGGACAAACTATTCACTCAAAAGAGAGAAATATCATCAGATTTATGAAATATTTAATGTTAAAAAAATGTACATAAAGATTGGGAAATAAATATTTTTGTCATACGATCGCCAAAATAACAACTTTTTTCAGGATTATTAACATCCTTCTCTCAAAAATAGCGAAATAGTATCGTCGCGTACCACGTGATGAAGGCGGAGCCAAGTGCCAACTCCTGGTCAACGAACTATCAAGACAAAAATGCTGTATAGAGAGGCGAAATATGTACCGAGGGGCTTCGCAGAAGGTAAAGCTTGACTAACCCTACCCCTGTAAACGGTACACGAAATATCAGTGCTCAAGAACATTGTCACTTTTTAAAAAAAATATTACAAAAAAGTTCATAATTACCTTGTCCAAAAAATAGTAGCAATCTCTAAACTGCTGCAAATAAAACTCTTCGCAATCAGAATCATCTCTGTCAATAGCAAGTGAAGATCTTCGTGCCAATAAACATTTCTCTATAATAGATTTTGAGGCACTGTGCAATAGTAACAACCTAGTTGAAATTAGTGAAACAGCATCAGACATTAAAGCTTCGATTTCTCTATTATGATCATCGGCGTGATTACTTTCCTCGAAAATTACATCGGGCACTATTGAATACAGATAAGAGATTGAAGACAGATATCCATCATTTGACATATTTTGCTCTGAATGATCAAATAATCTAGCTTCAACCATTTTTAAAGCTCCTTGGGTATCTAAAAACTCATCAGGAATTATCTTATTTGCATTTCTAAAAAAGCATTCAATATCACTTATAAAATATTTTAAGTATTCTTTTGAACTCTGGCTCTTGGGATTCAAGAAATTAACTGTATCAATACTAAAAAGAAGTGAAATAAGCTGCTGACGTGTTTCATTAGAGCTATTTCCAAGTGCTTTTAAGATCGTATCAATTAGAATATATTCAGGCTTATCTTTATGAATGATTTCTTTTAGCTCACAGATAATTGAATGAGCTTCTAACTCATCTTTGTTCAGGGAAATTTTGACGGGAGGGTGAAGAGAGATACAATCAGATTCTTGAGTGACTTCTTTAGCGTTTATGAGAATACCACAGAATTTATGGGCTCTGTGGCTTTCCTTGATAACTTCTAAGGTCCTCTGAAAGTTCTCCTTAAGTTGCACATGAGAAAAACATACCTATATAGAATAAAATTATAATTACGACCTGGTAATACTTGTCAATGAAAAGTTTAATGATATTTTTTGCCCTGAATTATCCGAGGAAGATTTATTGCATTAAAATAGCTGTAAAATTTAAACCAAAGTTACACCTTCAGAACATGAGAAAAACATAGTTATATAGAATAAAATTATAATTAAGACCTGGTAATACTTGTCAATGAAAAGTTTAATGATATTTTTTGCCCTGAATTATCTGAGGAAAATTTATTGCATTAAAATAGCTGTAAAATTTAAACCAAAGTTACACTTTCAGAACATGAGAAAAACATACCTATATAGAATAAAATTATAGTTAAGACCTGGTAATACTTGTCAATGAAAAGTTTAATGATATTTTTTGCCTCTAGGAGGATTTATTGCATTAAAATAGCTGTAAAACTTAAACCAAAGTTACACCTTCAGAACATGAGAAAAACATACCTATATAGAATAAAATTATAGTTAAGACCTGGTAATACTTGTCAATGAAAAGTTTAATGATATTTTTTGCCCTGTATTATCCGAGGAAGATTTATTGCAATAAAATAGCTGTAAAATTTAAACCAAAGTTACACATTCAGAACATGAGAAAAACATACCTATATAGAATAAAATTATAGTTAAGACCTGGTAATATTTCGTTATATATTTTATCGTTTATCCTCGTTTATATTTCGCTATTATAGTAATTAAATTATGAATAACGAGCATGAATTCTTGCTTTATGCGCCATTATATTTAAAAGTGTAATTATGTTAACTCCATTTATAAAACGCCATTACTAGTAGAAAGCGCCGTTACATTGAAGAAAACACTATAACACTGAATAGAGCCGTCACCTCCTACATCAGAAAGCCTCCACACGGTTTCTTATAAGTAGTCTGCGCAGAGTACTTAAAAAGCCAACCACTTGTGCGCATGAACCCAAATTCTACTTTAAAAATACTTGAGAGAAATTTATCATATATATTTTAGAACTGAATCTATAGTGGTTGACAAGTAAATAAAACAAACCAATTATATTCATAAATGAAACAAATTTTTAGACATATATTTGCTACCACTTTCTAATTTTTAATAGATTTCATATTAAATGGTTCTTTCTCTACTTGGTTTGCTTTCATAGTGGTCTGATCAGACTACCTACAAAAAACGGTGCGGAGGCTTTCAGTTATAGAAGGCGTTAATAGAGCACCGCACCTTTATGTTGAATTCCATTTTTTTTTTTCATATATCGAGATGGACCGGGAATTTTTTTCCTCCCTCTCTTCTATGTGCTTTAGGTTAGGTACATCTTGAGCAGATTCATTATCGTTACTAGGTTTACTAGTACAAAGATCCTAAATTACTTAACAGTAGAAATTTACTTACTCTGTTGTTCCAAATATGCCATTTAGGGAGAATTTGCAGAATGGCCTGACGATACATCGTATATAATTTCAGATAAATTTTCCACACAACTTTTTCACTAAACCAAGTACACACTAGTTTTCTAAATAGAAAAAAGATTTATTAGTAAGCAAACACTATGTAGAAATTACGAGACTTTATAGCCTTACTTTATTAATTTGTAAAGTAAACTCTCGATCAACCAGATTATCCCGAATGAGCTCAGAAAAAGTCGTTTATAAATAAAATTGCGGCAATTACAATTTACGCCTACCTTGAATTACATTATGACAAATTAAACGTGACGAATTGGCGCAGAAACAATTTAACTAATAATCTTTAAATGCATTTTAGACAAAGTATTTTTATCCGTTCCAATTAATCAAGAGAATTGTGTTAATAAAAGTGTAGGGAAGGTAGGGTTAGTCTGGTTGGTAGGGCACTGGACCTATGTCCAAGAGTTCGTGAGTTCGAACCCTGCCTGCCAAAAGTTTCCTTGTCTTCTGGATTGGTTCAAAATTACAAAGGCTACGGAGTTGAACAATAGTAGTCATAAACCCAAAATTTAGTCGACTGTTCAACATTATTAAATCTAACGTTACCATTAAAAAGCATTATTAAATCTTAAATTATATCTTATTTAAATTTCGTTGTGCAAAAATAAATTTTATTTTAAGCTCTTGAAAAAAAATACATTTTTGCTAAATTAAATTTTATGCAATTAACAATTAATTATCTTTTAAAAGTTAATTTACTAAAGTTTACTTGAATAAAATATCATTTTAGAACTAGATTCGGAGCTTGTTAAAAAAAATAAAATTAGTAATCATAAATCATTTTAAGAATCAATATAAAATCATCAATGCTACAATTAAAATATATCCCGAGTTGACTTTCAGCACTACTTCTTTATATGACTTTCGTTACATTAATCATTTACTTTTTCAAAGTAAAATCAGTAGATAAATTATTAAGATACATATAATTATACAAAAGATATATAAGGCAAAAATAATTTAATAATACCTGGAGTGGAAAGAATTAAAAAAAATATGCGCAAGTGGGGAAAAAATGTGCACGTGGAGGAAAACAAACTAACTAATTATCGCGTTTTCCATTACTTGTTAGATCAAATTTAGAAAAACATTATTATTCATTAAAATTTTGAATTACCTAGGCAATTATTGAGGAAGAATTTAAAAAAAATAAATTAAAGCAATTTACATTTTGGCGGCCCCTGAAATCGCCGGTGGATCCACCCCTCACGACCAACTGCGTGATCACGTACAGCTCTCGCTTCCGACTGCTAAGAAAAAGAGGGGAAAGGGGAATCTTCCATGCGCGCGATAGCGCAGGCGGCCTACTACAAATTGTTGATTGGTCTAACACGATGCTACGTCATGCTTTAGTTGTAACTGGTGTTCAACGCTTGCATACGTCAGAGGGGGAGAAGTTTCTCTAGAATGTAGAAGTTAATTATCCTCTCCAGGCAAAAATATTCCCTCACTCCATTACTAATATAATATAAAAAGTTTGTTCTTGATTACCACATATTATTTTAAGTCTGTGAGGTTTGGAAACTAGTGGAATATATGACCTGCCGATATAACATGAGCAAATTTATATCTGGCAATTAGATACTTCATGTAACAAATCAATGACGACAGTCGAACAGCGGCGCTGCCTCACAAATCCAGAGAGTATATAAAGACTTTACTTGTAGATGTTTATAGCTAATCTTTTGTTACTTAATTGCTAGCATGTTATCTTGTTATAAATATGTTATTTGTTGGTTTATTAAATACACTTTCTAAGTTATGATTTTTCATTGGTAGTCAAAGATGCACACAGTTTAACAGAAAGAGCGACGTCCCTTCTTATATATTTTTTCTGACATTTTAATTACTAATAGAAACATGGTTTTTTTACTTTTTAAATATATAAGAAACCGTCTAATAGTTAGGCCGCTATCTGGTAAAAAATAATATTGCTCTCTGATTTTTTTTTTTTTGTTTTGTTCACATGATATGTAATATGTTACCCGATGTACTAAAAACTGAACTCAGTGGCGCGACTGCCCATAGAGGAATATCTAACTCTTCTTCACGTCAAAAAGCAATAAACTATGGTATAGTATAATAGGAAAATTTGCCCATTTTAGTGAAATATATCAGGAATATTCTGGATGTGTTATTGATGCGGAAATAAGTTTTATAAGAGTTATTTTAACCCTAAATTAATTTTTTTATTTACTTTAAAACGTGAAAATATTAGCTGTAAAATCATGAATTTTTGCAGTCACGAATTCGAATGGTTCAAATTCGAATTTCTGCTTGTATAAATTGTAAAATATTTAAAAATTAAATACCATACAAATTTTTAAATAAGAAATTTCTTAAAATAATCGTATGCTCATAATTAAATAAAATATTGCATAACACAAAATTCAGAAAACCGCATTATACGTCAAAACATAAATGATCAAAGTCGATAGATAGACAATTGCAGTGTCTGCCTGAAAAATAAAAATTACGTTTCAGTTTATGTAGTGGTATTTAATTAGAACTTTTGCTAACGGTTGGTGTCATTCGTTTCTCTTTTTCTTTTTAAGAATTTATCTGTTCCTGATCTTTGATTTTAAATTATTTTGAAAAATAGTTCGTTAAAAAATATTTACATTGAGAAGGAACTACTATCCGAATATCTCCGAAAATATTAATTGTAAAAGGGCATTATTTTTTGACCTTTTTTTTTTAGAAATTTTTACACACTTTTTGTTTCCAGAAAACTGTCTGTCTACTTTTAGTTTTATAAACACATTTATATATAAATATACATACGTATACATATTACGTACGTAAACATATTACGTATCCATTCATGTGTATACATGCGTATAGATATACAAATATGAATGCGTATACATACGTATATGCATAAATACTTAAAATAAACTAACAGTTTTCTAAGAAGAAAACAATATATCCCCTTTACGCTACTCCTATGTGTTGAATAGAATGAGATATGTAACAGGAATCGAATAGAGGGTTTTAAGCACTTATTCATGCATTTTACATTGCTTAATCCTAATCGTATTTAATTATAAATATTGTTCCTAATGCATTTTTTCTCGCTTATTCTAATGGGCTAATATTTAAGATTTAAAATGTGTTTTTTATATAAAGTATATTTATTTAAAGGAAACTTCTTACAGCTTTAAAATCAATTATGCCATACATTTGAATTTTATCTCATGCAATTAAGCATGAAAAACTAGATCGAAAAATGTATCTTATGTCTTCAAATAGCCCCTATATAGCGAAGCAAAAAGTGTGAATAAGTACACGTCAAGAGTAGTTTTTTTTATACATGATTGAGAATTTTGAACTATTCGTTCTGTAGCTAAAGTAAACTTTGTAAGCAAAATAATTTTTATAAAAATTAAACTAAAACAAATATTAAATTCAGAATAAAGTAAAATATTCATCAATATATTATTACAAAATAGTTTAAAATTATCTCATGCATTATTTAATATTTATGTCATTTAATATATTAGAGAATAACTAAAACGATGAATTAAAATGCACAAACTAAAATAAGTAATTATTATAAAATTTATAGTTAAAATGATTTACGTTGCAAGAAATGTTAAGGAAAATATTTCATAAAAATACATAAAATAACTCTGCTAAAGAATTAAATATCTCATTAAAGCCCCCACTTTTTATAATAATCAGCGAATCTGAGTTATAATTGTTATAACTAGAACTTAATATAGCTAGACTATTATAAGTTCTAGCTAGAAATTTCTATATATTATAGCTAAAGAATTGATTTCAGATTTTTTTTATTCCCCTTCTAAAAATGTTTTTCACAAAGAATTCCTATCAAAAATCTCTAGGGATATTTTTAAAATTTTTGTCCATATTTGATATCAAAAAGATTTGCTATGGTCTAGAATTGAATGTATTTTAGTTGATTTCAAAACTATAAGTTTGGTATCCCAAAGTTACTTCACCCAAGCAAGGCCGGATTTACGTAAAAGCTAAATAAGCTGTAGCTTTGGGCCCCGAGATGACAAAGGCCCCCAGATCCCACTTTTTTTCTTCCTTTTTTTAAAGTTTTATTCGGAGCTGGGGCCCTATGAAGCCCATTATAATTTTTTTTTCTTTTTACATTTTCGGATGCTTTTCAAAATCTAATCGAAGTGTATAAAATAATTGTTGGCTATACACACTTTTTATGTAAATAAAAAGTAAGGTATTAATTTCTTACTCCTTATACTATTTCTAAATGAATTTGGTATACTTAGTTTAATTGCATTGTTTTATAAAAATAATTTATCTGTAATATTAATATTTAAAATAAGTGTAGAAGTCAAAGTGTGAAAAAATAGCCTTATTTCCATGATTGAATTTGACATTCAATGCTAAGGGCCATTTTTAGTATATATGTCTAAATAAATAGTGCGAAAGTTTTAGAACACAAAATAACTCACGGGGAAAAAATTACGCTTTTCGCAAAAAAGAAAAAGAAGAAAAAAAAAAACAATTTTGGTAACAAAACTAAAATATATGGTATTTAAATCATTCATTTGGTAATTTTTCTGTTCACAATGCAGCAGTTTATCGAAAATTCTGGTTTTTAAAATTATAGCTCTTATTACCACACATTTAATAAAAATGCAAAAGTCAAAAATAAAATGAACCGGATTAGTGATTATTATGCCATACTCTAAGAGAGCGGTTCCCAATTATTATTTAGGCTTCCCTCTACGGAACCCTAAATAATCATGTCAATTTATGTAGTAGAATTTATTAGATTTTCTGATTCGCACTGTCTTGAATGCCCGCCGTTTTATAACCCTAAACTTTGGCGATCAGCTGAAATGGGTGATTGTCAAACTAATTCTATCGCCAAGAGCTTGGATGCCCGATTTTTTTTGAGCGTGGTGAAAATGGCGAATACGTTTTATAGCTCAATAGTATAAGCAATTGTTAAGAATATCTTTTCATGAACTAATAAGATAGGTAAATTCCTATCCTTTAAAATGTCGTTCACCAGCCCCAGTGTATCTTTATGTCTTACGTGGAAGCGATGAAATTGCACGTTATGACCATAATTTGTAGGAAAAGAAATACCTACAAGAATATCTGTTATTAAAGATTTGTGCTGATGCTGGGTAAGTATAAGTGTCACATTGCTTGGCAAAATACTCCTTAGTGTAACTATTTCACTAACTAGTCATTTGTTGTTGCTACCTCACTGCATAACTCTATAATTAGTATGTTGTGTTGTTGCTTATCCTCATAGATCTTTAGTCAGATCAACTCAATAAAGTTGTTGACAGTCCCGCAGTGGATTGATCGTTAAGACACGGTTCCCAGCAGATCACCGAAGTCAAGCATCACTGGCTGCGGTCAGTGTGCGGGTGGGGGACCACTTGGATCAGTCTGCGTAGGGACCGAGGGTGTGCGGTATTGGTCCTCGTTAAACTGTTCTACCGTAAAGTGCTCGACTTCGCGTGCAGGTCGTCGGGCTACCGAAGCGGGGGTGCCATCCCCTCTGCAGAGGATCAAAATTGTGATGGCATGTCTTCGGATCATCCTCAGGGATGCTTCCCAGACCGTCGCCAATAGCCCATTGTGCAGCTCTAGTGCGACGTAAATGAACAACAACAACAAAGTTGTTGACAGGTATGTACCTCTGTAGTATGGTATACTACATATTAAGTAAAATCAATTGTTAATTCTAATTTAATTATCTAATTTAATTATCTAATCATCTTAATTTATTTAATCATCATCATTCATCTAATTTAATAATCATTTGTTAATTGTTAATTTGTTAATAATGTATTAAACGCTTAAATAATTGTAACTGTTAAATTTGTGATAAACTTTTAATTGTATGCTTTTTTTAATTTCTTCCTTTTACACTTGTAATTAATGTTATTTATTTATCAGTATTCAATAATTCTTTGCAATATATTTCATGTAATATTTAAGTTGTACGCCTCAATTTGTTTTGTAACCTTGGGAAAGTAATCTTTCTCTACATTTATGTTCTTCCTTTAAAAGAAGATTCCTCCTTTTGTTACTTGCTGACAGCAAGATGTATGTCCAGTCAGCAAACCCCTATTGTTGGAGGGAGAAGGAATTGGCACCAAGTCACCTTTCCCACGTTTCGGCTTGCATCAAATGCAAAGCGCCCCTTTTGATCTTATGATGGCGCCAAGAATGTTCCAGAACATTCCACAAAATTCTTTACCAGGTGTGTCACCACTTTAGACAACCCCGCTTCATGTTTGGCATGGAGCTTAACAATTAATTTCGCCAGTTGGCCAATATTTGCAGCTCTGTGATTTGCCCCTCTGATCCTTCTCCAGCCAACCAAGTGGTGATTCCCAAAAGTTTAATTTTTTTGGCGAGAGTTTTCTCCCCTATCTTCATAACGAAGATATAGTCAGAGTTGCTTTGTTTTCAACATTGCTGTATGTTTTTCTCTGTATTCGGCTGAAGCCGATTTATTTTTTGTTGGCATGTTTGCTAACATGTCCAGTTTTTTTTATAATGCCTTCAATTGTGAAATAAAAGTTACTTTGCATCTTAGAATATGTATCTGGTGAGTAATTTTACAGTATAAGTTGTTTTCTCTTCCTTTTTTTTCAGCATGCTCCTTTGTTGCGCTTACCTGAATAATTGCACCCACTTCCACTGTTAACCACTTATACCTTTTCGGCCTTTACATAATTAGTATCTAAATTTTATTTAATCTTAATTTGACTTAATGTTAGTCACCCCCCTTTTTGATTTAGCCACACCACATAATATTTGGTGCCGCGTTTGCAACAGTTGACATGCTGAGAACTCAATGATGCACCTCTTTTCATTCGATCATTGTACTTATGTTTATTTTATATTTATTTTAAATGTTTTTATTTGAGATGCATCATTGGTGAAAAGGAAATTTTTGAATAGTTTAGATTATGTCTCCATTTTTTTATGTTTTAAGTGTGCACTTTTATGATGGTGTTTTTTTATTTCATGTTTTTCATAAATTTATTTAGGGGTAGATAATTAAAATTTTTTATCTAAGCATTTTTTTAATTTTTGGTATTTGAATATTTTAATTATGCCAAGGACTAGGCAAGCAGACCCTCAGAGTGAGGTTATTCCAACTTCAAGAGAATATCACTTTAATATTGACCCATTTTATGGGGATCCCAGTACTTTAAACTGGTTTTTGTCCCAAGTAAGGGAACTTAAGGCACTTAACAAATGGAATAATCAGGCAGCCCTTATTTTCCTTAAGTCCAAATTAAAGGGTTCTGCACTTACCTTTTTTGCAACTTCTCCTAGTTGCCTAAGCCTCAATTCTTTTGAGGAAGCAGTAAAAATCCTTCAAAATTTCTTTTGTGCAACAAAAAATGAGGCCTCAGCTATTGCTGAATTTAATGATCTAAACATGTTTCATAATGAAACGATAAGAAATTTTGCCCATAGACTTGAGTCAGCAGCCCATCAGGCATATGCTTTTATTAATGATGCAGCCGCATTAAATAAAATTAAGTCAATTCAATTCTTAAATGCTATATCTCCTAGCATAAAGACTCAACTAGCCTTTGAGGATCCTTCAGATTTCATGGCAATTGTAAATAAGGCAGAAATAATATCTTCCTGCTCTGCACCACATACTAATGCTGCAGTTAATTTTGTTAATAAAACCCAAAATATGGACCAATGCTCTGAAATCGAAATGCTGAAGGATCAAATTAAACAATTAACTACTATTGTTCAAGAGGCAGTCAATTTATGTCCTTTATGTAAATCTCCTGACCATTGTCTAAAAAATTGTCCTCAATTCACAACATCTAATGTGAGAACCCAAAATAACAATGCTAGACAACAAATTGTATGTCATTTTTGTGGGAGAAATGGTCATATTATGGCTCGATGTTACCAGTACTTGAACTTGCAGGGTTCTAGGCAAAATCCTAATAGAAATACTGGTTCAAGTAATAACCGAAGACCACAAAATCAAGGTCGTCCCAATTTAAACTAGTGTCGGGACCACATTGTAGGCAAACTGTGGTCCCTTTTCAAACTAAACGAACCCCTGTTTCTGATCAGTCTGATCAACCTTCTGAGTATTTAAATCACACTATGGGTGATGGTAAAACAAAAATATCTGAATTCTTAAATCCAATGTCTAATGAGACAACCTTGTTTAATTTATTTAGTGAAAACAAATGTAATTTACCACTTATTGATATAATGTTTGGTGATAAAAAGTTCACCTTTTTAATTGATTCTGGTGCTTCTATTTCATTAATGCCTAAAGATATTTTTGACCAAATTAAATTAGTAACTAAAGTTAAATATTTATCTAGAAATGTTAAAATTTCTACCTTAAACTCTGAACTTAATTTTTTATCATGTGCTCAAATTTCCTTTAAAATCAGTAATAGTCAGTTTAAGCATCATTTTTTTGTATCTAAATTTAATACCTCTCATTTTCAAGGTATCATTGGATATGATATAATATCCAAATATAACATAATTATAGATTCTAAGAATAATGAATTGATTTTTGACTCTTTTAAATTACCTTTTGCTTTACCTTTGTCTGAACAGAAAAATGTTCAAAATATAATATCACATGTTCATTTAACTAATAAGGTTGTTATTGATCCTAATGAAAGTGTTTTCATCAATGTCTCTACTGATAATGACAAATTTTTAAATAATGACATTTTGTTTACTCCCCTTATTAATCATAATGATTTATTGATGCATCCAAGTGTTCATAATTTAACCCAAAATTCATTTCATGTATTAATATATAACAAAAGTGCATCACCGATTCATTTAAATAAGTCTTGCAAAATTGGATCAATTTCTAGTGATTTTGATGTTAAAAATAATCTTGATAACCAAAATGTCAATAATGAGTATGTAAATTTGATTCAAGCTTCACCTGAAATGCTTGAAAGACGAAAATTAGAGTTGTCTATTAATGATTTTTACCTTGATAATTTAAATGAATCTCAAAAACATGTTATTGCTGATATTTTATTAAATAATTATGCTTGTTTTTCAAAATCTGTTGCCACTCTTGGCTGTACCGATTTAGTCGAACCCAGTATTAAGTTAAAATCCAATAACCCTATTAAAACCTTACCTTATGATATACCACAAGCTTTACAGGATATTGTAAAAAATGAACTCACTGAGTTAATGAATGCTAATATTATTGAAAGAAATTATTATAGATAGTTATTGAAATTATATTATTATTGAAAGTTAATGAAGACTTGCTTTAGACTTTAGGTTACTTAATTCCATAATAGAAAATTCAACGTACCCTCTTCCCAAGATTTCGACTCTAATTAACAATATTTCTCAATTTCAATATTATTCAAAAGTAGATTTTAAAAGTGCTTATAATCAAATAATGGTACCTGATGAACTTCAGGAGGTGTTAACATTTACTACACCCTTTGGTACATATTCTAACAAACGACTACCTTTTGGTCTCAAAACTAGTGCCAGTACCTTTCAAGCTTTCGTTGACAAAATTATTGATGAGTTAAAAGCACATGGAATTGAGCATATTTATGCCTACCAAGATGATTTTATCATCTGTGCCAATGAATTTGATGACATGATGGTTAAAGTTAAAGCTGTGTTAAACATTTTAAGTAAATATAATGTAACTCTTACTCCCTCTAAATGTAGATTTTTTGAACAAGAAATAGATTATTTAGGTTTTCGTATTGCCAAAATCATAATTTCACCTGTTGAATTTAATATTGCTAAAATCACTAATTTTGCTGCTCCAAAAACAGTAAAACAAGTTAAACGATTTCTAGGTTTATGCGGATTTTATCGCTCATTGATACCCAACTTTGCAGAATTAACTGGTGTTTTAACTGATCTTACGAAGAAGAATATTTCATTTAAATGGACCCAACAGCATCAAGATGCATTTAAATCCTTACAGGATATTTTTTTTAACAAGCCCTTTGTCAAATTACCTGACTTTTCTAAGAAATTCTTTTTAAACACTGATGCAAGTAAAATGGCAGTTTCTGCTGTGTTATTACAAGAATATGAGGATGATTTTCATCCAGTAGGTTATTTTAGCAAATCATTAAATAAGGGTGAGAAAAATTATCCTGCTATAAAGTTGGAGTTGCTCGCCATTGTTAAGGGTATAACAGCATTCAAGTACTATTTATACAACAAATCATTCACAGTTTTATCTGATTCTAAACCCCTTAAATACTACAAAAAATCTACTTCACCTGCTGACATTATAACGCGTTGGCTTCTTTTATTAAGTGAGTACACCTTTGATTTTAAATATGTACCCGGTTCTTGTAATGTTCTAGCTGACTATTTTAGTCGATGCCAAAATCCTGATTTAAGAGAAGACTGTAATTTTAATGATTTTGATAATACTGAATCTTTAATTGTACCTTTTTCTGATCCTAAAAATAATGAGTTAGTGTGTGTTACTCAAACTGACCCTAAATTTGAAATATCTAATGAAACCTTTAAGGACAATCAAACCAAAGATCAAGAACTTAATGATATCATTACTAAATTAAATGATAATAACTTAAACACTAAAATTATTGATAAATATTTTATATCCCCTGATACTAAGCTACTCATGTTTCATAAAGAGTATAATAAGAATGATTATGCTGATTTAATAGTTGTGCCCAAGTCTCTCAGACCTAAGGTTTTGGAAATTACTCATGTATCTCATACAGGTGTCAAGAAAACTTTTGAGTTATTGTCGAAAAGATTTTATTGGAAAGGCTACTATGCTGACACGTTAAACTATGTGTTATCTTGTGATGCATGTATTCGCATCAAACATTATTCTGTCAAACCAGCCCCCTTAAAAAATGTGTACCTACCTACTCGCCCTGGGGATTTTATTAGTATTGATATTGTTGGACCTATTAAAGATACTGGGCATGTGTTAACTGTTATTGATCACTTCAGTAAGTTTACTGTATTATATCACTTAAGGAACTTAACTGCTAATACTATGGTCCAACATTTGTTAAATTATATGTCATTGTTTGGTAGAGTTACCATGATTTTAAGTGATCTTGGAACTCAATTTAATTGTGAAGTGTTTCATACTATAAATTCTGAACTAGGTATTAAGGTAATACATACCACTTCAGGACACCCTCAACTGAACTCAGTTTCAGAAAGAATAAACACTTCCTTAAAATCCTCATTGATTGCCTTGCGAGAACAAGGAATTTCTATTCAATCT
The DNA here is from genome assembly GCF_982258835.1 of Parasteatoda tepidariorum. NCBI lineage: Eukaryota > Metazoa > Arthropoda > Arachnida > Araneae > Theridiidae > Parasteatoda > Parasteatoda tepidariorum. The sequence continues at coordinate 29,653,450 of NC_141761.1, forward strand.
GCCCACTTAATTCACCAACAAATCTATAATAGTGCTATTCATCCTGCCACAGGATATAGCCCTAACATGCTTCATTTTGGTCGTGAAATGAGTATTTTCTTTGACACATACCAAAATTCTAACAATAAACTTATAAGTTTAGACCAAGCTTCTTATGTTTCTCAGGTTTTAAATGATCTAAATAATTATTATAGTAATGCTTATACTTCTTTAAGGCAGAATCAGACTGATCAAAACAGTAAGTTTGAAAGGAAAGCTAAACTTCGTAAATTCGAAGTAAATGATATTGTGTATTTGAAATCCAAAGATTCTTTTAATCCCAAATTCAATGGTCCATACACCATCATTACAAAACATAATGATGTTGATTTTAGTATCCAATTTTTATCTAATCCTAATGCTCCTGTGTTTAAAATTCATGCAAACCGTCTAAGGTTAGCCCCACATAGAAAAACATCTCTATGTGCTACCAGTAATAAATTGCCTCAACAAAATACTAGATATTTTCTTCGTTCACATGTTTAATTCAAATAACTGTTTGTGTGATTTTGCTAATGTTTTGCTTGCAAACCCCCATAAAATTTTGGGATGTCTCTGCTACGCTGGCGTACATGTGACATCTTATCAGGCCTGACAAGATTTTTTTTGGGAATGTTGTGATCGAAACGTTTGTGTCAGAATCATTAATTAATTAATCACTTTCTTGTTTAATTTTTTATCAACTCAGAGCAATTCTTTTTACCTATTTTCTTAGTTTGTTTTCACTCAACTATTCATGTAAACATTTTGTGACTTAAGTGACTTAAATTATTACTTTGGATTTTTTCGAATACAATTAGGTTTTCCTTGTTTATTTTGGAATGTGGTACTATACAAATAACCTTTAATGCAATTTAAATACTGCATTTAATTTTAGGTAATGGATTTATCCCAATCTTCTATGTGTCATTTTTATATGCATTTTCATGCAATCTTTTTTGGAGACATGTTCTAAACCTTGTTGGTCTAACACAAAGTCTAAATTTTTTATTGTACATTATTCTCATTTTTTGTTTATACTTACTTGTATATAAGTATTGTTTTTATGCATATATCTTTGTTTGAGCTAATATAAATTGTTTTCAATATTTGTATGAACATATGAGTCAGAACTTACTACAACAACACAAACTGTACTGCTCGGCTCTGTCTTCTGGTGCTACCTTGAACTGTCTTCATCCCTGATGTCTGTACCCCTCATCTGGACTTTTGCTAGTTGTCGTTGCCAGACTTTATCTGGAAGTGGTCAGTGTATCTGCTACCTCGAACTGTCTTCGTCCCTGATGTCTATATCCCGTATCTGGAGATGTCTGATGTGTGTATTGTCTACTATCGGCTCCTGAGGCATGATCCTGCCGTCTTATACTGAGGTAATCTTGGCCTCTTATTTAATGACAATGTTTCTTCGTTCACGGTGTCTCATATCGTGCTCCAACTGGTTTCATTGAACTGTGTGGTTTCGTCAAATTAGTAGCAACTCAATGTCGGTGTTTCATAGTTCACCGTGCATTATATATTATGTCCTTCTGGATTCACTGAACTGTGTTATTTCGTCAAATTAATGGCAGCTAAGTGGTTGGATGTGTTGTTTGAGATCAAGGTGCACAGCTACAAGAGCAGTACATATTTTTATCTGTCTTACTTGATTAGTTCTTCTTGACATGGACTCCCTCCCGAATTGTGACTTTTCACGAATTTCATTCTCAAGCACTAATACTTTTGCTTTTCAGATGAATTTTGTAAACCTTTTTCCTTTTTTGTGTATATAATTTTTTTTTAGACTTTGTGTTGCCATTATTCATTGAAAACAACTTAACATCTCACCAAGTTTTTTTTTTTCAGTGTAGTGTATTTGTGTGTTGTCAATTAAGTATTTATTCAAGTTTTTTTTTTTGATTTTTGTTGGATGCAAATTTTTACCTTTTTCCCAGCTTCTGATTTTTGTCTTCCCATTATTGCATTGGATATATTAATTGTTTTGGCATTTGTTTATTTTCAGATCCTGCTGTCCTGAATTTAGTTTTTTTACAAAAAGGCTTCACCTTTTTTTCTGTATCTGGGGGGAATATATGTAGTATGGTATACTACATATTAAGTAAAATCAATTGTTAATTCTAATTTAATTATCTAATTTAATTATCTAATCATCTTAATTTATTTAATCATCATCATTCATCTAATTTAATAATCATTTGTTAATTGTTAATTTGTTAATAATGTATTAAACGCTTAAATAATTGTAACTGTTAAATTTGTGATAAACTTTTAATTGTATGCTTTTTTTAATTTCTTCCTTTTACACTTGTAATTAATGTTATTTATTTATCAGTATTCAATAATTCTTTGCAATATATTTCATGTAATATTTAAGTTGTACGCCTCAATTTGTTTTGTAACCTTGGGAAAGTAATCTTTCTCTACATTTATGTTCTTCCTTTAAAAGAAGATTCCTCCTTTTGTTACTTGCTGACAGCAAGATGTATGTCCAGTCAGCAAACCCCTATTGTTGGAGGGAGAAGGAATTGGCACCAAGTCACCTTTCCCACGTTTCGGCTTGCATCAAATGCAAAGCGCCCCTTTTGATCTTATGATGGCGCCAAGAATGTTCCAGAACATTCCACAAAATTCTTTACCAGGTGTGTCACCACTTTAGACAACCCCGCTTCATGTTTGGCATGGAGCTTAACAATTAATTTCGCCAGTTGGCCAATATTTGCAGCTCTGTGATTTGCCCCTCTGATCCTTCTCCAGCCAACCAAGTGGTTATTCCCAAAAGTTTAATTTTTTTGGCAAGAGTTTTCTCCCCTATCTTCATAACGAAGATATAGTCAGAGTTGCTTTGTTTTCAACATTGCTGTATGTTTTTCTCTGTATTCGGCTGAAGCCGATTTATTTTTTGTTGGCATGTTTGCTAACATGTCCAGTTTTTTTTATAATGCCTTCAATTGTGAAATAAAAGTTACTTTGCATCTTAGAATATGTATCTGGTGAGTAATTTTACAGTATAAGTTGTTTTCTCTTCCTTTTTTTTCAGCATGCTCCTTTGTTGCGCTTACCTGAATAATTGCACCCACTTCCACTGTTAACCACTTATACCTTTTCGGCCTTTACATAATTAGTATCTAAATTTTATTTAATCTTAATTTGACTTAATGTTAGTCACCCCCCTTTTTGATTTAGCCACACCACAACCTCCTACATATTTTTTATTTGTACAGTCCGCAAAAAAATAAAGATATCACCCTGAATAACTTTCGTTCTAATGATCGGACTTTCACGAACTAAAAGTCAATCTTAATGGTTCCCGGGGGTGACTTCAAATATACTAATTAATTAGTGCTAACTATTAATTAAGTTACGAAATCAGACACAAAAACGTACTTTCTCTGAATAAACATACATTTTTTTTTACATATTTGGAATCTAGACACTTGAATTAGGGGGGGGGGGTAGACAAAATTTTGAAAAAATTGGGTCATAAATTGGGTAGCAATAAAGGTTTATATATTTGGCGATAGTTCAGAAAACCGCCAAAAAAAGTCGCCAGCGCAAATGAATATTTTAAGATAACCCATTGACTAATTCAGAAACTTAATGCTTAAATTTACTAGGTTGCTAGGCAACCTAGTAAAAGAACTCTGTAAAAAAAAATGAAATAATGTTCATTAATTTCATAATGTAATTGCTGGGAGAGGTTTAATTAATTGTTAATAGAAAATATCTCGAAGTTTCTAGGCAATAGACAATTTTTAAGCTGATTTCTGTCCAAAAAGCAAAAAAAAAAATTTTTAAATCTCCTTTGAAAAGAAAATTTCAATTGATTTATAAATTATTTATGATTTTTTAAGCTTTTAGAATTTAAATACATGAACTTTTTATCTGATATTATTTAGATATGCTGTTTTTGCTATATTTATTGTAGGATTTCTTACTAAAATCAAATTGACATAACTTATTATAGCTATATACAAAATTTTAGTGAAAATCATTTTTACAGATTTCTGTCCGGGGCGTTTGGATTTTATCTATATTTCATTAGTTAATCACAATTGTTAGGATATAGCTTATCTATATACATGAGGATATAGTTATCGCGACTCTCTCACGGCCTGTCAATATCCGTTAATATATAGCGATATAGTTTTAAATTCGACACCTAGTTTTAAAATTAAGTAAGTTTTTATCATTATTATAATATCAAATAAGAAAATTACAGTACTTATAGCCGTAATAAATTAATTACGTAATAGTGTCCTTCATTAAAAGCAAATGACGGAAAACTATACGAATTCTAATACGAATAACAAAACTAATGTCAGTTGTTTCTATTATTTATAACATTATTATTTTCTAATATTTACTTAAATCACACTTACATTACTCCGGTTTTATAAAAATATTTTTGTATAACTTTAAATTACTTGTTGAATATTTACGTTTCGAGGATTTTTGAAAACTTATGATTATATGCGTATATAGTTAAAATTGTTACTGTTTGCGATATAAAATTGATTTTTGAAAGAAAAAAACCGATATTAACTTTAAGAACTTAACAATTTAAAAAAAATAATAATCCTTTTCTGTAGAATACTTTAACTTTTTTTTTTAATAATTCATTGAGTTAATGTAGTATGATATTCAAATAGCGTTTATTTTACTTTGTAGATATGTGAAATATGTGGAAAAATATTCACGCATAAAAAGAATATGGTTCAACGTTTGAAAATTCACTCAAATGAAAAAGACTTTAAATGTCGTTTATGTGATAAGGTGATTAATCGAAAGTGTAACTTGAATAGACATTTAAAAACTCATGAAAAATCGAGAAACTTTTGAATGTGAAGAATGTAAAAAGACCTTTTTCGAAATGATAATTTAAAGAGACACTTACTGACTCATTTAGTTTCGCATAAGCTTAATTTGTGTAGTGAATTTTTAAGTTAAAATCTGATTTACTCAATCATATCCGATCCATTCACACACCATCTTGTTCAAGAAAAAAGAAATATAGATCATTCCACAAATACAATAAAAAGATGAACAAAAATTGTGAAAATGCAATGGAAGTATTTCAGAAAGAGACAACGAGAATTAGGAAACTATGAAGTTGTGATCCAGTCCCACATATCTCAAGCTTTTTGGAAAGTTTTTTCGGCTAATTCATAGAGATGGGAGTCAGGATGGAGGATGAACGTTGTAGAAAGTAGTATTTTATGGGTCCTTGTCCCGCACTCTGAATAGTTGTTCATAGAGCCAACGGATTCTCCTGCCTTCATGATTCAAAATTAATGTTAAAATGATTTTATAGAAAATATTTATTGATCTAACTTAAAGTAATCATCTTAAAATCTTAACGAACTAGGAAACAATGTAACATTTTTATTTCTTTTTAACAAAATTTTCTATTTTTTCAGAAAATATGTATGTTTTTGCAAAAAATTTTCTCTTTTAGGAAAAATTTTTTAACTTTTTGTTAAAAATTTGCTAGTTTTATAAAAATATTTCAAACTTTTTCACAAAATTTTCTATCTTTTAAGAAAATATTTACGTTTTGACAAAAAATTTATATCTTTTAAGAAAAAATTTTAACTTTTTGTTAAAAATTTGCTAGTTTTATAAAAATATTTCAAACTTTTTAACAAAATTTTCTATTTCATGAGAAAATATTCATGTTTTTACAAAGAATTTTGTCTTTTAAGAAAATATTTTAACCTTTTGTTAAACATTTTCTATCTTTTAAGAAAATATTCATGTTTTTACAAAAAATTTTGTCTTTTAAGAAAATATTTTTACTTTTTGTTAAACATTTTCTATCTTTTAAGAAAATATTTATGTTTTTGCAAAACAATTTCTATCTTTTAAACATTTTTTAAACTTTTTTAACAAAATTTGCTAGTTTCATAAAAATATTTTTAACTTTTTTAACAAAATTTTCTATCTTTTAAGAAAAATATATATGTTTTTACAAAAAATCTTCTCTTATAAGAATATTTTAACTTTTTGTTAAAAATTTGCTAGTTTTATAAAAATATTTAAGTTTTTGCTAAAATCTCCTACTTTTTCAGAGAATTTTATATATTTTTCTGAAACTTTTTGTATTAATTATTAAAGAGTGTAATTTTTTCTTGATAATATAAACTTTTTCACTTGTGAAAATGATCAATAAAGACAAAATATATTTTAATAAAATAACATTTCATTCAAAGTTTCATCCAACCACTTCTGCGAGCATGCATCATATGTTTCTTAACAATTTTCTGAGAAATAGTTGTATTCCCACGTTCTATGACAAGTATGAAGCACTATGTTACACTTTATATTATAACTAATTGATAAAACGTGAATAAACCCCAAACGTCCTGGACAGACATTATCTTTGTAAAATTTTGTGAGGAATAGATATCATGTTCAAGTTCTGTAATCAGTATCATTTAAATATATACTTTCAAATAGAAAGGCTATAGATAGTTTTACACTTACTAGTATTTTCAAAATAAAGTAAGTTATTTGCATTATTATAATATTAAATAAAAATAAAATGAATATGTTTTGAACATAAATGAATTTATAGCGGCAAAAATTCATTTTATGTGTGTCTTAGATTTAGATTAATTCATTTGTAATTTTAAAGAAATATAATATATAATTGATAATATTATGTAAATATGTCATTATTCATTTTCTAATAGAAAATAAAATTAATTCAAATATTTTTTTCATGAGATTGAAAAATAAGTACTTTAATATAATAATTAAACTATATTAGTTGATAAAATTATAAGTTTTAAGATGAAAAAAGTTTATTAATGTATTTAAAAATATGTTTGAATAAACACCGTTGATATATTGTTATATATTGGTTTTTAATTAGATAATAATTTTTTTCATAAATGATTTTATAGAAAATTAATAAAATTTATATTTCTTAAATATCTATATTAATACGTGTTGGAGCTCTTGCAAAACTAAAAATTAGGAGAAATCAAAGGCATCTGTCCAGTTTTCAACTAACAACCATTTATTGCTAATATCATATTCATTTTTTCATCATTAGTGTGATTGCATAATAGATTAATTAAATCATAGATTATAGTTTTGTAAAAATATTTCAAAATTTTTATTAACATTTTCCAGTTTTCAGAAAATATTTTTTATTATTGTAAAAAATTTCTAACATTTGAGAAAATATTTCTTATTTTTATGAAATTTTTCTATCTTTTAGTAAAATATATTTGCTTTCTGTAAAAAATATCTTAGTTTTGTAAAAATATTTCAAACTTTTTATTAACATTTTCCAATTTTCAGAAAATATTTTTATTATTCAGGAAAACTTTCTAATATTTTTATTTTTGTAAAAATAATATCCAACTTTTAAGAAAATAATTTTATTTTTGTAAAAATTTTCTAGTTTTTCAAAGAAAGTTTTTTATATTTTCTAGTTTTTTTTCAGAAAATTCTATATATTGTTCTGAAACTTTTTTTGTATTAATTATTAAAGGGTGTACTTTCTTACTGAATAGGCTAATAATAGGTAATATTGAATAGTTTAATAATAATTACAGTCATTTATATCAACTATACATATATCAAAAAATAACTAAGCTTCTAACATTTTAAGTATAGATGACACCATTAGAAGATATATAATTTGATAACATTTATTTTATTAAAACCTTAAGTTTTTCCTCTGATCTCTGTACATTCACAGGATACTGGCTAACAAAAACCAAGCCCACTACTTGTCGTCGGACTAAGCGTAGGAGGTTTTCGTGGTTTTCCTCTTCATATAACATGGGTACTCACAAAGTCCACTTCGAAGACATGCATTGTCTCAAGATCTATGAGTTCCCTTGTCTTCTGGGTTCAAAAATGACAAGGCTATATTGATAGCCGTAAATCCAAGCTAAGATGATAAAATAAAATCTTATAAAATAATATTCATTGATTTAAAATTAATATGCCTTTAAGTCTAATACTTTTAATATTCACAGTAGACATACTTAATAAATACAATTTTTATTTTTAATATTAAATCAATTTATTTAAAATGTATTAATTAATATTGATTAGGTTAATAATAATTAAAGTCTATTATATCATCTATATTTATATTGAAAATAACTAAAATTAAGAGTTTTTAATATATTTTCTTTTTAATATTTAAGTATAGATGGAGCCATTAGAATGAAAAGCATGTGCATGATATCATTTATTTATTATGTAATAATTAACACGTGTATGGCCAGTACCGTTGCCATCCAGAGAAAGTTATAATAACATTAAGAGGGGCAGAAATAATTATTTAATAACTGTCAAAGGTTAAGTGAAAAATATATCGATGAAACTGTAGGATGATATCAATATCAAATTCTTTTTTCATTTATACACGTGTTCAGAATACAAAAGTTTAACTTAGTAACACATATCTAACCAAGCATTCGTGGGTCAGTGGTTATGATATCCAACTACTGACCCACGAAGGCTTTTTGATTGGCGTGAGTTCGATCCTCAGCCTTAATTACATTTAATAAATAATATTAAAACAGATTTATATATTAAAATATATTTAAAGTTATTTTATTCCCACATAGACGGCGCCACTAGAGCAAAAGTATGATATTATTTATTTATTATGTAATAAAATATGACGTCATAACTTCATAATATACAATATCTCCCCAAATAACAAAGTTTCTAAGTGTTACCATCCTTAAAAATTAATATTAAAAATAATAAGTGTTGCCACCCTCAATAAACTAATAAATTAAGTGTTGCCACCCTCAATAAACTAATAAATTAAATAATATTTAAAAAACAAAACTAAATTAAAAACAGAAACCGAAACTAAAAATATGGCTTAAGAAAAAAAGAAATAAGCTCCCCATGACGCTGCAGACGAAGTTTCAGGCGGGCAGAAATAAGCAAGCGGGCAGAAATAAGCAAGCGGGCAGAAATAAGCAACTTCCGGTTGTAGACGGGCAGAAATAAGCAACTTTCGGTTTGTGGGTGGGCAGAAATAAGCAACTCCCGGTTGGGCAGAGATTAGCAACTCCCGGTTGGGCAGAAATAAGCAACTTCCGGTTGGGGCAGAAATAAGCTCCGGTTGACTATGACGTCACTTCCGTCCCTTAGATCGCGGTGCCTACTACTAATGAACATATTGCGATTCAAAGAGAGCGATCATCATTGCGCACTAACCTCCTTTATTTTAGAGAAATCTGGCAGTTTTGCTATGTACAGTTAATTTTTTCCATCATTTCAGTTTTTTTATGTTACTTTTTTCTTCAATAGGAAATGATTATACAAGAATAAAGAACTATTGTCACTCAACGAATCGATTTAAAATAATATATATTAAGTAACTGTTTCAAATTCAAAAGCAGTATTAATAGTTATTCACATTATTTTTAAATCGCTTGTTCAACGAAAAATATATTACATTTCTGAGATTGCAGTAAGCATTGCGCACAAACTTCCTTTATTTCAGAGAAATATGGCAGTAACAGTATGTATATTAAACATATTTTATCATTTCAGCTATTTTTTGATTCTTTATTCTTCAATAGAACATAATTATACAACAAAAAAAATAAATAAATAAAAACTAGTATTCAATTAAAATAATGAACAGTAAATATCTTTAAAACTCTTCAGTTATATTAATAATTAAAGTCACATCATACAAAAAAATAAATAAATTAAAAAAACTATATATGCACTATCTTTTATGATATGTTCGCGATATAGTATGCGTAATGTAAAAGAAAAGCAATGACATTGAAACAGGAAACATTTCTTTTAAAATCTCTACTTGACCCCTTAAGACTTGCCTCACTTCCCCCACGCGTCTGTCGTACGCCGACTAATGAGGGAGGGCTTTTGCCACCTAGTTTTCAAGTGGTTTATTTAGTGAGCGCAAAAATCTGAAATTTCATGCCCTGTCTAATTGGACAGATTTATTACTGTCTCTAGGCTTTATAGAACTATTTCTTAACTTAGAAATAGATTCGCAGTTGCACAAAGATATTATTTAGTCTTACTCAATTAAATCATTTTATTTTGATATTGAACACAATAAGATTATATTACTTCACCATTTATGTCTTTTAAAATCACATTAAAAGGTGAATTTTATTAAACATGATTTTAACATTCATATCGCTTGATTGTTATCGTTAAAAAAATTTAAAAATGATGTTAAAATAAATTGAGACTATCATTTAACAAACATTGAAGATGTTTGTTAATTAAGCTCTTAGAAAAACAGTTGTTTACTCATTTATTTTTTTTTTAAAGGGAAAATATTTATTTTCAGGAAATATTTGCTAGGCAAAAGTATTAATGTTTCATTATGCTATAAAATTTAACTACGTCAACTTCTCTCAATAGAGTAAAAATCTAAAACACATTATAAATTAATGAAGATTTTTAAAAATAATAAGTGAAAGAAATTAAAAAAACAACATAATTTTTAAAAGATTTAACTCTGTAAAGCGCTGTAGGCAAGAAAACTTGATTGCGCATATATTTCCAAAGATTTAAAATCCTTCTCCATCGAGTTAAACAACTAAACTGGATTTAAAATGAAATTCTATCAAATAAAATTTCATTCGGAGGAAAAAAATCTTCTGGAAAGAGAAATGTTTGCTTCAACTTGTAAGTTTTTAAGGTACTTTTTATTTCCATAAGTACAATTACAGCTGTTTTTTTTTTCTTCTCCTTTTTCCAAAGAGCAAAAAATCATGTTAATTAAAATCGTTAGCTTTTTAGGAAGAAGTTCTATTATACAAATAATTTAAAATGCTGTCTCCAACTTATCTGAACCCGGATTTAGCATTAATATTAAGAAAATCTCTGATACAAAAATAAATAAATAAATTCCCAAGATTCGATAGTAACTTTTCCTTCGAAAATGCATCCCATTTTATTATTTTTATTAAAAAAAAAAGGTGAAATTGTTAAAAATACTTTATAATATTGCGAAATTTGGTTTTTTATTTCAAGTTTAAAATTATTCTTTTTTCGAAATCATCCTTATAAATTTTACCATGCTTACTTTAAGAAATGCTTTAAAAGAATTGCCTTATAATATGAAGCTTTTCTTAATCATTTAAAACTTTCAAATTCTGTAAAAATGGCCTCTGTTAAAAATGTTACAAACCACTGGAGTGAAATTTCCGAAATTCGTCATATATCCTAGAAGAATGAATACAACTTTTTCCAAAAGTAATATTTTAACCTTAAACTGCTCTTTAGTATAATTTTCAAAGACCTACCAAAGAAATTACCAAAAGTTTCACTAGATAACATTAAAAAAGACATTGTCTATTTCTTACTTAGAGACTGTATTTTGTTTTTAAAAAAATTCAAAAGCTTTTCTTTAGCAATTTGGAACCATACTTAACTCACTTATTTTGACGAAGAAATAGACTAATCTTGTATTCCTTCACGAAATATTAAAAGGTATTACCTCGAAAGTTTGTTATAAGTCACTAAAACTCAATTCTGGGTTCCTATTTTTTTAGCAAAACAAAAATTAAGAACTCTTTAGGACTTTTTTTGAAAAAAATTAAGTAATTGTTTTGAAAAACTAAGGGCATTAAATATAGTATAATTGTTCATCCTAATATTTTCATATGCCCCCAGTGACAATGCCAATTTTTGCATTTAAAAATAAATAAATAAATAAATACTAAGAGAGCAATTTCATTATAATTCAAGCACTGATACCATTGTATTGATTACCAGGAAAATTTCGCAAACCCGAGCTGGGTTTGTTCGAGTGGGCCTACTATTTAAAGAAAGAAATTCACATTTTTCCAAGGTGGTGTTTTTTGAAAATTAATTAAACGAGATCATTAAGCATAATAATTGTCCTTAGAACAATACTTTTTAAAAATTAAAGAAAAATTAACTTGATACATAAATTGGTATATATTCAACTCATTCTAAGTGCATACTAATGTGCCGTTAGTTATAATGGAAAAATGAAGTAACCGTCCTTTATAAAACATCCAGGATTCTTAAACCTTGAGAATATTTTTTAATTTAAATAAAATAATTGTTGTTGTTAATAAAATTTCCATTACAAGTGCTTAACTTTTAATATGATAACTAATATTGCATTTGTTTCAAATATTTAGACGTATTACAGTGATTTAAATTAAAAATTAAACCACTTCATTAATAAAAAATTATCTATTTTTATGAAGTGAAATTATTATGTAAATTAGGGGTGTGCAACCAGCGGCCTGACAAACCTTAATGTGCGAACAGCTGTAGCAACTTGAACAAAATAAAGAGATCAATTCAAAATTTTTTTTTTGAAAATAAAAAAAAATAATAATTCGAAAATTTATAATAGCGCATCTAGGTTTTTGACTCACTCTATCTCTCTTAATGTAGTTTTTCGATTGCTTTTTTCCTGTGGTTAATGCTACGAATTTACGCATAGTTTTGAAAATCCTAATATTTTTTATACGACTATAGATAATTTCGAATTTTATTTGTCACTTTTGACTATCTTCACGTATGCCGATTTTATGATAAATCCAATGACTTTTCGCTAGTTACTACGCTTTTCTCCGTGATTTAAAAAATCCTGACATTTTTAGTACTACATTTTCACAGCACATGGGTTATGAATCACGCATTAAAATAATGATTTTTTACTTGCTCTAATTGTTCCGATTTTGACATAAATATAAGAGGTGAAACGTTATTTTCTTCTTCCTTTTTTGGCAGTTATTGATGTATTGTGATTTTGATTATCCCGATATTTAAACAAAGATTAGAACTCATGAAATTTGATTCTTTTTTTTCTTCTTCTTTTTAGTTAATTTAAAAAGTACTTACGTATTTTAGCGAAATCGATTCCTTTCCAAAGAGAATAATAATGATAAAGAAATAAAACGAGATATATAAATTTATATTAAGCCCGAATCCCTTATGCAAGGGAACATTTCAATACACTTTCACAATTCCACGGTATCCATTGAGATTACTTATCCTTTGTTAATTTGTTTATTAATTGCATAGCTTACTTCAATGATTAGCTCTTACAACATTTTTTAAAATTGTGTGTCATATACAATTAAACACTTCCATCTTATTTTAAGATTGTCAGAGAAAAGACAATCGACGACAAAGATGTTCACGCGGTTAAAGCGTGGAAAAATTACAAATGTCCTTTCCAAAGAGAATAATAATGATAAAGAAATAAAACGAGATATATAAATTTATATTAAGCCCGAATCCCTTATGCAAGGGAACATTTCAATACACTTTCACAATTCTATAGTTTCATGAACATGTGCATGCTTAGCAACACATATCCAACATATTCTTTTTCGTGATCACATGATTTAAAAATCACATGTCGCGATTCGTGCGTTTTTAATATTATTTGGTTTGATTCTTCTCGTAATTAAGTAACCCATCGTGTGTCGTATTCTGGCCTTTAAAATATTACACTGTGAATCTTCTCGCAATTTAAAAATCTCGCATCTCGATTAGTGTTCATGCATCGAGTGTTTTATTCACGCTGTTTAAATATCACACATAACGATTCGTAAAGTGATTTAAAAATCACACATCGCTACTCGTATTCACACGATTCAAAAATTAGAAAAGGAAGAGCACCATGTGGGACAAATAATAAAAACTGATTAAGTTATTTGCCTTAAGTTTAAAGCAGATCACAAGATCAGATTCTGCAGAAAGACTGTTTTCCAGAATGAATTGGGCTTGTTCCAGAGTTTGTGGAGCAGTCTTTAAACAAAATTATAAAATTTTTATTTAATATCCCGAAAAAGCTATCAGATGATCAAGTAGATAAAATTATCACAATATTTTAAAATTTGCACATCGCAGGTTAAACCGTAAGAAATTTTTTAAGCCATTTGCTATCTACATGGACCATCTTGTATCATTTATCATCATATGCTGGGAAATTTGTATATCCTTAAATTTTAACAGAAAAAAAAAGTTTAATCAAGATGAGTAGCGTAATGTAAATTTTAATTAGCTGTTAATATATATGTGTATTAATTGTAAGTAGTAACATGTTAAAAAAGTATTGGTCATAAAGAGTTGTAAACAAGTATCTTAATAGTTTTTTATTATTAAGGAAAATAATTCCTTCAAAATTAATGCTTATTTTCTTTTCTCTTATAATTTATTTAAAATGTTTTAAAGTTGGAGCACTAATTTGCCTACTAAATGTTGAATCTTATTATTCCCTGCAAGGGTTTTGTTTCAATTTTACATCATTTTTAGCCCTGCAAACTTTCTTTAAATTATTCAACTTGCATTTAATTTATCAATTAGTATATTTAATTTTAACTGTATGAACGTTACAAATTTTTAATGTTAAATGAACTTTATTATGCAATGTGATGAAACAAAAAAACATGAATTTTCTCATTATTTTTTATTTTATCTGAAATTTTTTTCTGATAATTGATTCTGTTCTTTCCCTAAGTAATTAGCTTTTAATTTTAAGCACTTAAAGATATTCAATTTTATGCAAAAATATTAAATGATTAACATGTCTTTCTAAATACTTGGCATGCGGCACTTCAATGGTCAATTTGCTGTGAATGTGGCCCTTCACTCAAAAAGGTTGTGCATCCCTATGCAAATTACTGTACAACTTTTTTCACATCTTCAAAAAAAAGAATTTTTTTTCGTCTGTTTATAAAATGTTTCATTTATAAGGGTATATAATAAAAGAATTCGTGATGTTACGCATGAGAATTTTCTTAATTATGTCATGCTAAATTAAGTTTAATTCCAAGTAAATACAAGACTCTACTAATATTCAAACACCTTAATTTGTTCTACTTCTTTTTTTACCCACAAGCCCTAATTTTACATTTTTTAAATTCATTGCATTAAATATCTTATGAAACTTTATACAGGATAAAAGTACGATTAAGCTTGAGAGGATTTATAATTTTCAAACTAAGATATTTCATATATTAGTTTTCAATGCTATAGATTAATTAAATAGTCTAAAACGATTTTTCATGGTCAGAAAATTTTTAAGGTTCCTTAATTAAAATATAAATTTATTTTTTCATAATTTTCTTGTCACTCTTTTGTAAAATAATTCTCTACCATTGTTATGATTCAGTTCATTAAAAATAGTAAGCGATTTAAATATTTTGAAATTATTACTGAATGGCAAATATGTTACATTAATTATTATTAATTAGCTATATATAAAATTATTTCCAGCCAAAACTGTTATTAGGAATTATTATCACATATTACTAAGTAATCTAGAAAAAAACATTTATCTTTTACTTACATCTGGTACAATGGTGCACCCTAAGCAAAAGGATTAACCAATTTTAATGCAACCATTTTTTACCATAAAGGGTACCATCTTAAGCAAGAGAAAGAATTTATAAAAAGAACCAATATATTAATGAAGCAAAATACAAGCGACTACACTATTAAAAACAAAAAAGGTTACATGAGTTAAAATAAATATAGGAATTGAATAGTAAATCCAAAACTATAAATAAAACTTTTGAAATTAATAAAACCCTACAAATCTGATAACATGCAAATCTGATAACATAACAAATCTGATAACATGCTTACGGATTTAAATATAATCGTAGTAAGTTTCTTTATATTAGCTATACGTTGTTTATTCAACATTTACACGTGCATAGGAAGAAAAAAAAACACTTAACTATATCAATAATCGAGCGATTATAATACGTATAAATATAAGATTTAACATGGGATGTAACATACAACAACATTAAAGTTGAATATTTTCAAAATTCAAAACTTATATAAATAGTTAAACTTACCCTAAGAGATTTAATAGATTATCCAAGTCTTAAAATGAAGAATTAAGTACTAAAATTAATAAAATCAATGTTTATCACTAGTGAATCTAACACGTGCTGCACTGAACTGTTACTCTACAATGAAGCCAAAGCACAAAGCAATGCAAAAGCAAAGTACTGGCTGGCGACTAAAACAGCAAATAATGTAGCCACGAGAATTAAAATAGTAACCTTTTAATCGTTGCCAACATATAAAACAGACCTTCACTTCCTATTAATCTTAGGCGAAAATCTACAAAAATACGAACTCAAGTAAGGTGGCCGACGGTTAATTTTGCAGTTAACATTGCTGAGTTCTCGGCTTCACGAATTTCTGCTAGTTGTGTTTTCATCATAGAAAAAAAAAATGGGTGAGAATTTCTCACCCTTTCTCAAAAACAGCGTGAGGTTTTAAAAAGTTAAGTGAGATTTCTAAAAAAAAACACAAACTCTCGAAAATAAAAATCATTTCTTTAATTATAATACATTTTTAACGTCTTCTATTTTTTAAAGCATTGAATATTTTTGGTGCATCATCATAGAAGATTTTGTCTTTACAAGATATTTGTCCATCTTACATTAGCACATAAAAAATTTGAATATCTTACATGAAGAAACCTTACGTATATTATAAACACGTAGTTGCAGAGAAATGTGTTCTGAAAGGGATCCCGTGGTTGTGTTCTGTTGTTCGAAAAGGTTCTGAACAATACTGGTAAATAGGGAAGCTAGGTAACGGGGCAGATGTTGGAAATAATGAAATAGCCAGGAAGAAAAGTGAAACGAATTTTATTCTAAATGGCGTAATTCGAAGCTTTTTCCGAAATGCGAGAAATTCGCGAATTTTCAAATTTGATTTATAGAATGCGCTAATTTCTCGCGGTAATAATTTTTTAATGCGAGAAAAGAAAAAAATATACGAGATTCTCGCGTTCTCGCGCTGTAGTGAAAACACTAAGTTTAGGGGGCCTCGGCACTCGTTTTGTGACGTCACGCATTGCGATCCAGCTCTTTCTTCACTTTTTCTTTAGTAGTTTGAATTTTGTCAAAAAAAGATAGCTTTATTCATAAAACTTCAAGCTCTGCTAGAAAGGGAATCTTCGTTTTAACGAAAACATTGTATTTCTTTTGTAATAATTTCAAAAGAATATTAATTTAGTTATTTTTATGTGAAGTAGGGCAGAGAAATAACTTTTTCATCTATCTGCATATTTATAAGTTATCAGTTAAGCTAAAAGCTCGACTTAAAACGAATTTCAAGTAATTTTTAAAAATTTCTCTACGGCCTAAATTACGTGACATTAATTAGAATTTAATTTATTCTAATTAAGCATAATTTATTTTATGCATGTATTCCAGCTTCTTTTCCATCATAAATTACCAAACCTTTAACCTCATAAAATTTTGTACAAATAAAATTGTCATCCATAAGAAAAGTTGAATCTGAATGTATAGAGAGATAACTATTCAATTTAATAAATGTTATGAGTTCCGTTAAAACATTTTAATTACAGATGGTAAGTATTTCATCTCCAAATTACCTTTTTCTAAATTCAAAAAAATAAAAATGTGGTTTAGCTATGATGCTGCTTAACAATTATTTATTGCAAATTATATTTTAAGTCCACATAAGTTGAACAACTTACTTCACTTTTATAATTCAACTAAATCTTTTATTCAATCTATTGATATTTACTAATAAAAAGTTTTGATCCAAATAATTGGAATAATTTCAGATAGACTAGTCACAGAAAAAATTCAATAAAATAAATTTTTATGTTGCAAAAATATTTCGTGTTGAGCATTTAACAAAACAAGACTACTAAAATAGTGTTTAAAAGGCATAAGATTCATATTTTATAAGATACTAAAGAATGAATTTAAGAGGATAAATAAATTTATATAACGAAATTAAAACCTAAAAAAAATTTTTTTTTTAATTATATGGGAAAAAAAAGACATATTTCATCAAATGTGTAGGTGAATTTAAATGAGTTATATAAACTTTGCAGGTACAGAATACAATAAAAAAATTTTTATTCATTCTTCATACAATACTTTTTCATGAATAACATTAATATAATTATTTTTACATTTACATTATATATCAAGATGTAAATACAAGAGATTGTCCCATCAATCTGAATTATAAAAATGTACAGGGGAAATGTTAATATTGTTACTGAAAGCTAAAATTGTTTTCTTAATGCAATCATACAAATTTAAATAAATAAAAATACAAACAACATATGAAAAATTAAAATGACTGGCAGTGAATCATTTGTTCTTATATATACTATCTTGCAATAATTTTCGTTTCACTAGCAAAACCAAAGAAACTATTCAAAAGAAAACTTAAACCAGTCATGGTTAAAAACAAATATATAGAATAACAAAATAAAAGTATTAAAAGCATATTTTAAGTATTGTACTATTAATAAAATGAGCAAAATTATTATGTACTGGTATTATGTAACCAATTTCACGGGTAACTACAATATTTAAAAAATTTATCCCCCAATAGTATAAAAAATACATTGAATTCTCCCAACAAAAGCTAAAAAACTAATTACAAATAGCATTGCATTTTTGATAATTTTGTACAATTTGTACTACACAAAAACAAAAAATAAATAATTACATTACTAAAATGCAGAAGAAATTATTCAAAAGGAAGTTTTTAAGCCTGACAGTGTTTTTAGATGCTTTAACCAACTACAACAAAATATAATTTGTTTTTTTCATCACCACACATAAAATAACAAATTTTAAATAAGCCTTAGAAGAAATTGCTTAGAATTTTAATGAAAATGTTTAAAATTCGAAAAGCTAATATTTTTAATGCAATCATACAACAAAGAATAAGAACAAAGCAGTAACAAATTAAAAAGTAACTAGTAGTAGCATTCATTATTTTCTAAAAAAAAAATTAAATATTTTTTTATGTGTTTCAATAGAATTGCTTAACAGAAGAAATTTTTTAAACCTGCCAATGTTAAAAACAATTACATAAAATAAACAAAAAAGAAAGCATTTGAAACTTATTTCAGATACTGGATAATTGATAAAATGATCAAAATTATTTTGTACAAATGTAAAACCAAATTCATGGGTAATTTTAATCATTAAAAATAATTAATTCTCCCCCAATAAATATGTAATATAATAAAGACACTAAATTCTCCTGCCAAAAGCTTAAAAATTATTGGTACAAACTTAAATATATATACAATGTGTGTCAGTTGTTATGCTTTAACCAACTAGAACAAAATATAATTTGTTTTTTCATCACCACTCGTAAAATAACAAATTTTAAATAAGCCTTAGAAGAAATTGCTTAGAATTTTAATAAAAATGTTTAAAATTCGAAAAGCTAATATTTTTAATGCAATCATACAACAAAGAATAAGAACAAAGCAGTAACAAATTAAAAAGTAACTAGTAGTAGCATTCATTATTTTCTAAAAAAAAAAATTAAATATTTTTTTATGTGTTTCAATAGAATTGCCAGAAGAAATTTTTTAAACCTGCCAATGTTAAAAACAATTACAGAAAATAAACAAAAAAGAAAGCATTTGAAACTTATTTCAGATACTGGATAATTGATAAAATGATCAAAATTATTTTGTACAAATATAAAACCAAATTCATGGGTAATTTTAATCATTAAAAATAATTAATTCTCCCCCAATTAATATGTAATATAATAAAGACACTAAATTCTCCTGCCAAAAGCTTAAAAATTATTGGTACAAACTTAAATATATATACAATGTGTGTCAGTTGTTATGCTTTAACCAACTAGAACAAAATATAATTTGTTTTTTCATCACCACTCGTAAAATAACAAATTTTAAATAAGCCTTAGAAGAAATTGCTTAGAATTTTAATAAAAATGTTTAAAATTCGAAAAGCTAATATTTTTAATGCAATCATACAACAAAGAATAAGAACAAAGCAGTAACAAATTAAAAAGTAACTAGTAGTAGCATTCATTATTTTCTAAAAAAAAAAATTAAATATTTTTTTATGTGTTTCAATAGAATTGCCAGAAGAAATTTTTTAAACCTGCCAATGTTAAAAACAATTACAGAAAATAAACAAAAAAGAGAGCATTTGAAACTTATTTCAGATACTGGATAATTGATAAAATGATCAAAATTATTTTGTACAAATATAAAACCAAATTCATGGGTAATTTTAATCATTAAAAATAATTAATTCTTCCCCAATTAATATGTAATATAATAAAGACACTAAATTCTCCTGCCAAAAGCTTAAAAATTATTGGTACAAACTTAAATATATATACAATGTGTGTCAGTTGTTATGCTTTAACCAACTAGAACAAAATATAATTTGTTTTTTTCATCACCACTCGTAAAATAACAAATTTTAAATAAGCCTTAGAAGAAATTACTTAGAATTTTAATAAAAATGTTTAAAATTCGAAAAGCTAATATTTTTTAATGCAATCATACAACAAAGCAGGAACAATTAAAATAATAACTAGTAGTGCATTCATTATTTTCTCTGTAGAAAAAACTTGCAATATTTGGTCATAGATATTAAACTCATCTAACATGGTTATCATAAATTTTTTTACTTATTAAAAAAATAGGTAATTCTTAACTAAAAAAATATTAACATATTAATAGAAATATTTTCTGAAAAAATATTCTCTTTGAAGAGAGAATAAAAATAATTTCATTGTATAGATGCCATTAACATATCATATTTTCTCTTTTGGCATGATGAATGGACAACATTATTTTTTACCTTAGAATAATTACTTAGAAATATATTAAAAAATATAGAGATACATTTCAAAGATAAATCATGAGTACCTTCCCCACAAGATGGACAGCATTGGTTGACATACAGTTCAACAACTTTGTCATATGTCATAGAGGTGAGAATTTTTTTTACATTATCAGTTAGTAGCAAATGTTCATTGTCACGTTTTAACACGCATTTAAAAACCTTCAAACACAACAAAAACACACGAGTGGTGAATTCATTTGGGTACATCAGCCCACCCTTTTCTACCAGGTTGAAATAATTGTGAGAGGAGTTATCATTCTCCAAGACTAAACTCTTTTCTGTTGAGAGCATTTTAATACAGGAAGAGCAATGTAACATTTTTTTAAGTTGATGGACAGCATAACCAGAAATATAGATAGATTGTGGAATATCCTCTTCATTTTCAAATTGAATATTATCCACAAAACCTTTCAATTCAAATTTGTAATTGTTTTCCTCCATATCATTGCCTTGTTCCGTATAAATTTTTTCAGAAAAATCTGCCATAAAGTCAGAGATGGGCATTTCTCCATAAGATTCAGATCTTAACTTTAATAAGCTTGTAATCCTGAGTTTCTTTTCTGACTTCAGCACTTGGTCAACTGATAAGTTGTAGTTGCCTCCATTTAACTGTCGATATTGACCAAACCGACCTTCCAAGTTGTCGGTTTGAAATTTGCCAGTCAAAACAAATTTATCTTTTTTTTCACTGATGAGATATTTTATAACATCAGTCAGGGCTTGAACAGTGTGTTGAAACGCAAAAAATGTTTCGGACGTCAATTTACCTTGATTTCTTTTAAATCCAGGGATTTCTTTTTTTTGCCACTCTTTCAACCAACTTGAAAGACAAGAAAGAAATTTTATTCTTGCGTCATTCACACAGGAAAAAGGCACAGAATCGTGGTCAAGCTTTTCATAGCCTTTCCTTGTATTTTTAATGCTGACTATTTTCCACCACTTAATTATTATGTGAAGAAAGGTTATGGTGCCCTTATATTTCACTTCATCTAACATTGTAAGTGCATGCATATTAGATTCATGAAATATTCGCAGGCATAAATTTACATTTTGTCTCTCAACACTGCTGGGAAAAAGGGCTTTCTCATTCAGCTTTGGCGCCATCTTCACTATTTCATTTTTTTCACTATAGTGAATGTTGCGTAAATCATCAAATGATGCCTCCATAATTTCATCAAAGTTCTCAAAAGAAGGGAAGAAAAGAGTAGTATCCTTAGTCTTTTGATTCAGCCATATATTTCGAAGAACCTTCAAAATATGAACAGAATCAAACATAAGAAAAAGTGGAATATTTGTGTTAAAAGGATTTGGAATGCATGGTTTTAAAATACCTCCACACAACTCAGTAAACATATTTCGATTTATCCTATTGTCTGCAATAGCAGCAATTATGATAAATCCTGCTTTTGTTACAGCAGCTATTGCTGCCTTAGTCATGCCTAACAATTCCTTAGCATTTAAATTTTTTACAGGAAACAAAGCAATAACATCTTTGTTTTCAGAATATAGGGAGCTTATCATAAAACACTGAACACTGTTTGCTTTCTGCAATATTTTATTGTTGCTAAAGCCTGTTAAAGTATTTGCAGATGCTGAGTAACTAATTTGTGGTCTAACTATAATTTTGTCTAAAAGCAAATTAATTACTAATTCGTGTGGCTCCAATTTTTCAGCTTTAGCTTTTAGAAATGTGGAATCTTCAGAGCCATCTACTCTAATAGTTGATGCTAACTTGTCAAGATTTCTTGGATGAGGTACACAAATAACTCCATTAGCATTAATTTCTCTGTAACACACAGGAGATTTTGTGTGGATCAAGAAAGCCCATGCAAAAAGTTCTGGGCTGTATCGCCTTGCCTTTGGATGTTTTTCTGACAACCATAGTTGTTCAGACAGAAATTTCATTCGATGATCATCAGCCCCATTTTTTTGTTCTTGCTCTAAATAATCATTTAGATCAGCCAAAATTTGATCCAATGTTAAGGTAGAAGAACTTTCATTGTTTTCAATAAAAACGAATAGATTCTCGAGTTGAGACCAGCGCTCTAATAAAGATGAAGCCACTTTTCTTTTTAATAGCCAAACTAACTTCTCAGGTGCAACTTTTCTTTGTTTTAAGAAAACTTCAACAGTTAAATCGGATGAAATCACAACACTAGATGAAACATTTAAAGGTGCATGTGAAAAGTCCAGTTTGTAGAAAAATACCTTATCATTATCAAAAGCAGAATACCATAAAGGTTTGTTTATTAAATAATCTTTTACTTCCTTAAATGACTTAATGACATCACTAGAAAGAAAATCTTCAATTTTCTGATTTTCTCTAGCAATGTACTTCAGCACCCTATCATTAGGATCTGTTCTTGATATCGTGTGATTATCAGAAAGATACTCTGGCAATTCTTTGAAAATGCATGGAAATGCATTTGGTGTTAGTGCCAATTTGGATCTTGGCACTACTAAAATTGAGCCATCTGGTCTTTTCATTGAATCCTCTTTGATGACATGATCTGGTTTAAAATGCTTGATGCACACCACGCTTCTTGCTCCAGGCACCCAGTCTTTACGAGGAATTTTTTGCAACCACAGAGCTCGCCGCTCTTCATCTGACGGGATTTGGAAAACTGCAACTTTTTAGATCTTATTTTTATAGTTGGACCGACAACCAGGAATGCAGCAACAAGAAGGCATTGAGAATAACCTGAAAGATAAAACAGTAACAAATTATCACTTCAAAATATAAAATTTCTATTTGATATATATTGTAAATAGATATCAATATAAGATTAGACATTACAAAATTAATTTCTAGATATTAATTTTAGAATGAATCACAGCTAAGTTATAATCCTATTTAATAAGAATCACACATAGACCTGTTGTTTTATATACATTCATATATACTTACACCATGTATATTTATATATGTACCATGTTTATACATACCTGGTCTGTCTAGGTTTTTCTGAGAGGTATCTCTTTTGTGAAAATTTAGACATAATTTGTGAAAATTAAAAAATCAACACAAAAATAAGGATTTATCGTTCCTTATGAGACACTATAATAAAATTTTAAGAAAAAGTATTTTGTGGAAGAAAAAGTATTTTTCCTAAAGTTGAATTTGTGCAGGTACCGCTAAACGGCAGTAAATGGCAAACAAATGTCTCCTTTATGTATGTATGTATGTATATATATATAAATCAAGGTTCGCCAAGCAGGCCCACTTTGAAAAAACCCACTCGGGTTTTATTGGGTGTGCCCACCCTGAAAATAATAATAAATAAGACTCAAATATGTATTAGTGATAATGCACCATTTAAACTTTAAGTAAAATACATGTAACAAAATGAAAAAACCCAATTTCCCCCAAGTTTTTTCAAATAGGCGGATTGGGTTTTTTCAAATCCTGATGTATAATACAATAAAATATTTTATTAGAAAAGCTTTGAGTAATATTTTCTAACCATAATCTTAGAAACTTACAAGTCTCAGTTGGTGCGCTCTTATGCAAATTATACTTCAGTTTTTAAAGAGTTATTTTAAAGATTAAAAAAAGTTGGAACAGCTTTAATATTTTGTATATTAACACATTTTGATACTGTTTTTGACAATTAAATTTCCCTTTCTTATCCATAATTTTTTTTATTACTTTTAGAAAACAAGAAATTCTTTAAAGAAGTTTTAATAAACATATTAATCTCTATTTTGATTTTGAGCCTTTAGTAGTATCTATTTTGATTTTCCTTTAGAATATTCTTGTTACATAACAAACACATACCTTACTTGATATCTAACACATTTAAAACAAAAAATTATTAGTAGTAATGAATAACAATCATTCCTGTACCATAAACTAAGTATGATGTTAAGAACTTTTATTTAGAGAATTATTTTACTAGACTGGCTTAAATTTAGGTAAATCGAATATCATTGTTTTTAGAAATTGAAAAGTTTAACATATTTCCTTTTTTTAAATTGTTTAATATTTTCATATTGCTTATTTTACTTTTAGACAAAATTTTAAAATCTATATAACCTTTAACAATTCACTTACATTAATATTTTGATAAAATATGTATACTTATATCATTTTAGTACAATTTTTAATGTTTTAAAACGAATTAACTGTTAATAAGCACACAGAATTAGCGTTGACAGACTTAATTTTTAAGAAAAATATTTATACACTCATAACTACAATGCTGTGAACCATGTTTACATAATAGATGACAGTAGAAAAATTTCATCTTATATAAAATTATTCACAAACCTAGAGAAATTATTTAATAAAAATTAGATCGATTGTAAAACATAACATTTAACATGCCAGTAAACAAGTAAACAATTCAGAACAAACAACTTGGACAATACATTTATGTCATTAATTAGAAATTGTTCCGATAATAATATTTAAAATTAGCGTAAAGTTAAAAAACAAAAAGTACTTACTTAATTACAGCTCAAAATCAGCTAAAAACATCTTCTACAACGAAATGTTCTTTCGCTAATGTAGGCTTAACCTAAATATAAAAGTGAAACATTGCAGTTAGAAATGAAGACCTGATACAATATTAAAAGAGTTTTTATAAGTAAATAGAAGATGAATAAACTTTGCTTACCTAAATTAAATCAGTAAAGTTACTTTTGACGACGATATTGGAAGATATTTTTAACACGCTATAAAATCACAACAGCATACACCACAACAAAAGGCTGCGAGGATCTCAGGAATACAAACACGTCCAATGTAACTAAATTGTAATGCAATTTATGTATTATTATTTTTCAACAAATTCATAGAAAATATTTAGGCCAAAAAATATTTTTTGCCTGTTGATTAACTTCCTAAAATTCCAGCACAGAAAACAATGATAATCTATTTTCTCGTGTAATGTTGGGGGAAGGGGTGAACTTCGTTTTTTGTAGTAGCAAATATTTTAGACCGCCTCTTCATCAGTAGTTATTCCTTTTAATAGTTTAGTATGGCTATTTCGCCATTGAGCGATATCGTATAATGTATAGATGCAATCGTGCATTATCTATCTATGATGATATTAAATCTATCAGATGAAATTAAATAAACAGATGATATTAAATCTATTGATTTAAATAAGAATTCTTTTCTTTCTTTATAATAATTATAATTAGATGATTGTTGTAGTTGTTGTTATAGTTACTTTACGTCGCACTAGAGCTGCTCAATGAGCTATTGGCAACGGGGTGGGAAACATCTCTGAGGATGATCCGAAGACATGCCATCACAATTTTGATTCTCTGCAGAAGGGATGTCACCCCACTTCGGTAGCCCGATGACCTCCACACGAAGTTGAACACTTTACGATAGAACAGTTTAGCGAGGTCCAATACCGCATGCCCTCGGTCCCTGTGCAGTCTAATACAAACGGTCACCCTCCCGCACACTGACCGCAGCCAGTGGTGCTTCACTTTGGTGACAAAGATTCCAAGAGATGAGCGTTTGCTTCAGGTTGCTAATGGCAACCAGAACACTGCACCGATCGTTCCAAAATTACGGTGCGAACTAAAAGAAACTGGTCACGTGACTAGTTCACTTCAGTTGTACCAATGTAATGGGTGTAACTATTGGAACGTGGCCATGGATGGTTGACTGAATGTAAATAATAACGAGCTTCTTAACACCAGAAAATTTTCAAAAAACTTCCTGACATCCCTCTGCTTATGTGATTTTAAAGAGGCCATGCATGAAAAGGCTTAATATTTGAGAAAGTTTTATTACTCGTTGGTTTAAATTTATGCGTAATTTAACCATTCATAAGAGTTTAACGTAATTTACAAATTCTAACAGTTCGTGAGCCTAAGACAAATTTAACAAAATTAATATCACCTCATTAATATCACGCCCAGTGGCACGGGAGCGTGAAGCGCTACCACTCAGCCAACGGGCGTCATTGGACCATTAATTTTTCAGGGTGCAGTTTTTATGCAAAAAGTCAGAATAAATTATGTGCATAAAAAATTTACACCATACAAAAAAAGTACACAAGTCAGGTTGTTTGTATTATTTTTAAAATATTGAGTGCAAGAGAGTGTTAAGCATCATTTTAGTAAATTTAGGAACATTAACTGTAAAAAATTCAGGTTTTCTAGTGGATCAAAGAAATAATCAGGGCAACATTCTTCAAAAAAGGACATTTCTTAGTACAATAAACATAAGACAACTTTTGAAAAATGCAAACATCAAACTAAAAACAAAGTATAATTTGCTTCAGAGTATTAAAAGAAAATTTTGCCACAAAATAAATATGAAATACACTATTTTTAATCTCAGAATTACTTTGCTAAAAACAGAAAAGTCTAACAGTTTACAGTATATTTTCATCAATTCTGAACAACTCATATTAACTTCAAATCAATGAATGGAAAATTTTTATATTACTGTTGCATTATGAAAAATAACTAACATCAGTAAGTTAATACTCCCCCTCCTACTACTGTATAAATAAAATTAGCAATGTATTTCAAAATTTCTGTAATCAAATCATTTTAATTTTGGTTCAATTTTAAAATCAGATAAAAGAGACGAATCAATAATTGTGAAACTACTAAAGTCCATCTTACATAACATGTTATAGCATTTGCATAAATAATAAATAAGTGTTTTCATGACCATTAAATTTTGATGATATAAAATTTTTAAACGAGTTTCTTTTTCATAGAATAACTGAATTCTCAAAAAGATTTAAACAACGAATCCTGTAAGTAAAGCTATATGTTTGAACTATGTACAGTAGAAGGTCCCGGCAAAAACTAGAACTATTGAATTTTGTTACTTCAACTATCATTATTAATTGAAATAAAAAGATGTTGGATGAAAAATCCAAACTATTCCATTCTTATTTAAGGACAAAATATTTTTTATCAGGAATATCAAAAAACTAAAAACCTTAAAAATAAATACACCCAGATAGAATCTCTGTAAAAATTGACTAGATTTTAACTCGTCACACATCTTAAATAATTAAGCTAATCAAATAAATTACGTTTTAACTGTTTTAAGGGGCAGATCCACTTAAAGATTTTATTTTAATACTTTAAAAAAATAAACCTAAAGGGCAGGGAAAATATCTGTGAATTCAAATGTTAAAAAAGAAAGCATCCTGAAAACTTCAAAAGCATTTTGCATGTAGAATTATTAATTTTTTTTCAATGCATAGTTTTTTCTTATAAACTATCTTTTAGTGCTTTTTTGAGTAGAGTTTTGAAACATTATTCCAAAAAACACACTATTCTTGAAAAATTGGTAAATCGAAAGATACCTAACCTTTACTATAGTTATTAACATACATAATCAAAAAATAAATTAATCATAACTTAAAAACAGCAGATGCTTTACTCGTTTTGCATACCTTTCAAAAAGGAAGGTTTCAGGGAAGAACAGCACTATTTCTTTTGTATCACTATGGAACATTTAATTTCTATAGCGTGTTAGTTTTTAAAACAAAAGGTCTTTTTAGAAATTTAATTTATCCATTGTCTCCAAGAAAAAACTCTGAAAATATGCTTATTTTACATGCAGCTTCAGTTGTCAAACTTCTTAATTTAATTAAACGAACCAAATTAAAATATCTGTAATTTTTTTCAGCCATACGTTCCTTCAATACTTACCATACTATCAAGCTGCGATGTCTGAATCGAAATTATTTGTGGTCTATCTCCTAATAAACTTGTGTTACTAACTTCAACAGAAAAACTTGGAAACCAACTAACATAGCGAGAACCTAAAATATTTTTAAGTAAAATCAATATAAAAAGTTTTTATCATCATTTTTGAAGAAGAAATTAAGCTAATGAAAATACTAGAAATAAAAAAATTTATGACTATTAAACTTTAACATTTTATTTTATACAAAACAAGGGTTAAATTAAAAAAAATGGGAGAAAGACTTTTATTTTCAATACTATAAAATCTAATACACTTTTTAAAAACACTTTTGAGACTTTTTGAAAAAAAATTTGCAAAAAATTAGGTATTTACTTCTTTCTTGGTATTTTTTTCTAAGTTAGTCTGTAATTTCACTGTTTTTACTGACACATTTAAAAATCACGATTCATTCTTTAAATATCAAAAATAATTATGTCTCTCGGATGATTTATTCAATCTTCCTTCTTTGTAGTTCATTCTAAATTACAAACAAAAAAAATATTCATTCAACAAGAATAAAAAAATTGGAGATTATGTTCGAAAATTAATATTCCAAAAAATAAGATATAAATAATAAAAAATTATAATTGTAAAGTTACACTTCATTTTTAATTCATACATATGATTTTGCACTATATTTTCTTGACTGCTTTTATTATCTTTTGTTGTCAATCTTAGAATCTTCTTACAAATTGGCAACAACATGACATTTTAATATATCTTGAGCTATTTTGCCTACTTTTTTTAACATGTAGGCTTAGAAAAGATTGGATATCAATTAATAATTTACAGACACTCAATATCCTTACTTTCTGAATAAAACCTTCTTCTTCAATGAAATTGGAAAAATCACAATATTTAAAATATACTTATATAGACAATTTCTATATAATAAAACTTTCTTCCTCAATAAAATTAGACTTAAAAAAATCAAAAAGTGAAGATACCTTTATTTAATACAGTATTTAATATCGACTTAAAAATGAATCAAGTGATCAAGTCAAGTATTTTTTTTCTTTAAATCAAGTAATTTAAATTGTGATTTAAGCCATTTAACCCTAGTAATGAGGACCCAGGTTCAAATACCAATAACGGTTGGTCAATTTGAAAATAGCTCCAAGATTACAGCACTGGTGAAAAATATCCTGGATGGTATGGCTATTCAATATACATATAGTGAGTAAAGTCTCGTTGCTGTCAGATTAACAATTGGAGGTTTGTGCACCTTTCTTAAACAAACTCCTTTAATAGGTTCTCCAAAAAGGCTAATTTGTCACAATTCTTGATGCAGTAGATTAACACATTGTCCAAGCATATTTGAAATATATAAGTATTAAAATCATTATGATAAAAAAATATTGTACTTTTGACGAATTTGGAAAGCTTGATAAAAAATTTTTACATTTTATTGCACTGCATTAACTTATAATTCAATAACAGAAAGATATGTATTTAGATCTGAGCTAGGAATACACTAAATAATGATTTTGAATGGATACCAAATAAGACAATGTTTCGCCGATTTAATTCATTTTAAACTTCCTTATTAGCATTAAATTAAAAAAAAAATACTCCTTTACATTTCTTAAGGTAGATAACTCAAAATATCTGAAACAATACTATTTGGATCAAACCAAGACCTGAAAATTTAAATTTTCATTTAGTAGCCAGAGCTGGTAAACTCAAATAACTTAGTAGCCCCCTTTTCCTCGAGTCTAATGAGTTGGTGACTGATATAGATCCTTTATGTATGTATATATAAATATATACATAGGTCTTTTTCAATTAATAACCACTTTTAGTAAACTTTCCTTTGCAATGATTAAATTAAATTTTTTTTTAAATTCGCATAGAAATTATCTATGGCTATAAAATGTTAATCCAAGAATGATAATAATATAAATATGTGACAAAATTTAGTTAAACATACTGACTTTAAAGAACTTTATACTTTGGGGAGGCAAAAATGTACCTAATACATATATTACACCTTTGAAATATGTGAATTCTTTAAAAAATTCTCTTTTCACATGAATCTTTCCATTACAAATTTTGAATGGAGACAGGAAATTTTAATAAAAATTCTGTTTTCCAGAATCACTCTGCATAGATGCTCTTTTATCATTAATTAATTTAAAGAAAAAAAAACTATGAATTTTTTTTTCCAGTTGCTTAATTGATTCGCCATGTGACGAGTGTTCAATCAAACCTTATAATGAAGTACTTCATAACTAGCATGGATATCAAACAAGAAATTATGTATAAGCCATTTTATTTTAATTTTTCAAATTATCTTTTTAGATAATAGAGAATAAAATCAATGAGATATAGTGGATAATTTTGTTTATTAATGAACTTATTTCTAAAATATATGCTGATTTCATAAATACTCCTAACCAGAGCAAAAAACTTAATATAGGATCCTTTTTAAGTATAAAGGACCAGTCGTAGCTTTTATTATTACAAAGTTATTCAAAATTTTTACAAAAAAATGTGATTCCCTCAATATTTGAAAGCAAAAATTTTCAAAGGAAACTTTTAGTTTTAAAATTTTTTATGCGTAATATATTGAACGTTAAAAAAGTTATACTCACAAATGAAACATATGACCACAAGGTAATTTTCTTGCTGTATCCATACGATCCCAACAGATGACACAATCGTTATTATTAGTTTCCATTTCTTCTTTTGTGGTAAGAGGATAACTAAAATAGGAAAAAATATTTAAAATTATACTATTAGCATAATTGGCAATCCACCAATGGGAAAAATACAAAATTTGAAGAACTAAGTTATTCTTAAACATAGAAACATAGTACTTAAAAGTTATTTCCATAAAAATCCATGCATTTGACAGAAAGTTAAAAGATCTTAGAAAACTTCTCTTAGAAAAAAGTTGCTATCATTTGTGGGATGAAAAGCTTTAGCTTTGAAGCTCGCCTGGGAGCTTTGGCTTCTATACCAGACCAATCAACAGCCTCTAAGCAAAATTAGTTTTACGATCTACCTGTGAAATATATCTAAGTTTTAATCATAAAATCTTTGTTGGTTGGAAATGAATCTAGTTTGGAAAATAATAGACTGAATCTTCAAGTCTAACTGAGAATGCTGAAGAACCTGTGAACTAATGTTTATTATTAAGATAAATAACTTCTTATTAGTCTGTTATATATTAGATATCTTAAGGGACATTACACAAATAATACATATAATGATCGATATAAGGAACTTTATACAAACACATTCAAAAATTGATAGTAGAAAAAAATTCAAGAAAACATTTAAAAATCCCAATCTGCCTTAATTGTTAGGTATAGTATATAGTAACGATAGCTAAATAGATATAAATATAGAAATTAAAATTAAATATATATTTCGATGTTAAAACAATAATTAATTATTGTTGAAAAACATTTGAACTTGCACATTCAAATCGATCTTTACACAACTGAGAGAGCAAGTGGAAAATAAATTTATAGAAGACAAAATTCCAAAATTTGTCCTTCATATGCTGGAAATAGTGAAAGGAAACATTTGTTATTACCTTGAAATGTGTAACACAAAATATTTAAAAGGGAAAAAATATTTAAGAAACAGCCACTAAATGTCTAAATAAGTTAGGGTTTGAAAGTTTATAAATTAATAACAATTTTCTAAGTTTTAAGATTGCTATAAATTGGAAATAATTTTAAAAAGTAAAAATATAACACCTCTTTATATATTTGGCTGGTAACTTAACTATCCTGATGCAAGATGTGTAACATTTTTAGAATCATGCTACAAATTTGCATTTGTCAAAAAAATGTAATACATTTATCAAAAAAATTTAAGAATATTTTGAGCTATCTCAATATCATTAAAAATATAATCAATTGCATTTATTCAAAAAAAATATTATTATTCATCTCAAAATAATCTTTCATTTATTTTTAAATGGTTATTGAAATTTTTTAGAAATAATTTTCAATTATAGTATGAGTAATTTTTAAAAATTTATTTGAAGTAATCTTATAGTATACAAAATTTAAAGAGGTGTAAATTTGAAAAAAATATTAAAGTTATTTTTCAATGAATGTTTACAAATACATATAAAAGCGTTAATATATATATATATATAAAATAATTTAGTGATTAGATTTTAAGCCCTGAAAATTTTAAAGTTACGAAATCTTTAATTGGATTATTATAGGAATCTTAATTTACAAAAATTTTAAATAATCTAAAAAAATTCCTTTTTCTAAACAAATCTAAGAGTAAAAGGCAAAAATAAAAAAATAATAATAACAATGTCTAGAAAATGCAGCATCCTGTGATTTATATTACTGATTAAAATTATTTGTATACTTAAACAAATACTAGTCCCTTAACTAAAGCTTATTCTCCTTATTTAGAATTACAAAAAATAGAAAAAAGGCAAACTTTAATAAAGTATTAAAAAAAAGTTAAAAGTGATGAAAAAGAAAAATCAGAAACAAAATTTACAAAAAATATTGATATTTAGTTAATGATCTTACTTGTTGTTCAATGACTCTAAGATTACCAAAAACAAAAAATTTAAAGATTTTATGAACAGAAGTTTTTATAATGCATACAGATAATTTCATATAAATATTCCACATTACATCAAAATATTAGAAGAGTAAACTTACTTTTTCTAACCTTTTCTTGATGAAGCTGCATTTCAGAGGAATCTTTTTCATACACCTCAGATTTTATTAAAAATTCTTAAAAAAGCTAAAAATTTTTTTACTGTACTAATTCAATATTTTTTAATTAAAATCATTAAAAGTTTTAATAAAAATTTTTATTTTTTTACATCGTAAAATGAAGCTATAGCGGGTATATTCTTTACATTATGAGTAATTAAATCATATTTGGTGTTTCGAATTGTTACTGGGTATTTTTTAGCTGAAAATTTCTGATTTTTTTTTTTTAATTTTTTATTAATTTCGCGTAAACAGTCAAGACTAAGATCGAAGTAGCTATTTTCAGTTAGAATATTATTTTGAAATGTGTGCTTGACGTTATGGGAGCAAGCCGATATTCTTGACTTCCAGTGCGGGAATCCTGGTAAGTAAAGAGGCTCCTCATACACGTCCGTAAGTTTAGCATTTAGTGTATAAAAATTGGATTGAAAGACATAAACTAACTCTTTCCTATTAAGAATGTCTCTCATTATGTTTATATTTGTTTCAAATTGATTTAAATCCCTTTCTTTTAAAAAAAGTTTTAGAAATGAGAAACTTATGAATTCATAGTAAAGTCGCGATCGAGCTTTAAGATTAACTTGTTCTAGAAAGTCGAACTGATGAAAAGTACGCGAATGGAATGCTTCGATTTCCTCAAAAACTAAATTTGGATCATTGGCTATGTATAAAAAATTTTTTCTTAAATTAGATTTTACATTAATCATAGTCGAATATTTCACACAATTTGTGTGAAATATTCGTGTTAACATTTTGTTTAAATGAATAAACTTTAAAATTAGTTTTAAAAAAAAAAATTAAGTAAAGAATTGAAAATAAAAAGAATCAGAAAAGGAAAGAATTGAAAATAAAAATACAAAGCAAGTTTTGAAAGGAATAGTAAATATTGGTAGGTTAAATTATAAATCTCTCCTGAATGGAGTTGAGTTGAGGGAAGAAGAGGATTTTTGCTCTCTGCTTTTATCTTTTGTGTGGTAAGAGAAAGATAGTTCGGTTGAGGGTACTGGGTTCAATTAATAAAATTTTTCAGTTTTCCGAGAAATCAAAGCACATTTTTTTTAGTTCCAATACACTTTTGAAGAGGTTGAATTGATGATAATGAAGAAGTGAAGATACAACATGATCGTGAAGAAGGGGTTCAACTCAATTTTATCAGTTTTCCGAGAATTCAAAATCAAAATTTGGTAGTCTCAATACTTTTAGAGAGACACACATCCATCAGAAGAAAACTTTTAACGGAAACACTCTTTTCTTCAGACAATCAGGAAGGCTAACACCAGTGAGGAGCCTCCCTGGCCGAACGGTTTCGCCCGCCAAACGCTCTGTTAAGCGTGGAGGTGGCGGGTTCGAATCCCACCGTATCCCTGGATGTATTCTTTGTGATGTCTTTCTCTATATTGTGCTATCTGCTCTTCTACTTGACAAAGGTTTATAAGCCTTAATTGAGCACACATGCCTGCAAATGTATATTCTTATGTCCACTGGTGTTTATTATTGTTCATTGATATATGATGTTGTATATCAATGAACAATAATAAACACCAGTGAAATTAAAAATTTGTTGTATTTACGAACATGTAAGATTAGTAGTTTGGGGGACTACAATTATCCTGTTAAACCAGAAAAGAACACTATTTTTTTAAAAAAAAAAAAGATTTTAGTGTAGGTCATAGCTGAGTAGACGGTGAGAGGAAAGAGGGAACATCGCTCTTGTCTTGAAGATCGAATTTCTTGCATTCAAAGAGGAGGGGGTTTACAGATTCTGGGGACAGTCCCATAGTGAACTTATGTTAAGTTTAATTGTAAATTAAGTAGTTTGTTGTATTTTAAGTGTTCCTTCATTTCAGTTATGCGCAAAACAAAAATAAATAACTAGAAACATTTCATAGGCAATGCTACTTTATGCTGGTTTCATTCGAGAGCGTATGATTTGTATTTTTACGGATTTCAAGAAAGTTCCTAAAGATACTTTTTTTAAATATAAATAATGTTATTAATGAGCTTCTCGTGTCATTATAAAAATTCATTGTAGCACACTGCTGCCTTCCATTTTATAGAAGCTTAAATAGTGTAACGAAAAAAAAAAGTTGCAAAAGAAAGCAACGTCATATCTTAAAAATGCTAAAATATGATTTTTAATCGATTAAGTTGAGTTTTTAAGTTATTTAAAGCCAACAGTTGTTAAAAAGCGATTACTCAATTCTAATCCAATTCACAGATGCAATATTGCACAAATTTATTAGTCTAAACTATTCGGACTTTAATTTCGCACTGCAAGTGATGGACTTTAATTTCACACTGCAAGTGATGTACTGTAAAATCTGTTTTTTCAGAAGTATTGTTATTCTAGTCTCAGCCGAATGCAATGTTTAATTTTCTAAGTTCCTTAACAAACATTAATTTTTAAAACTATTCTTCTTTAGAAGGAAAGAAACAAATAGGTTTCGGCTTCCTGCCATCACACTGTTCATAACGATAACCATAAAAACTATGATTATTAAATTCACTCAGAAAATAAAAAGTCAAATCATAAGACTGAATATGTAAAAATATAACAATGCATACAACATGCTAGTAACTAACAGGGTGTTGCTTAATACACATAAGTACAAATTTACTGTCACTATATATTTTGTAAAACTTACAGGGAGCAAAATAAAGTTTAAACAGTTAAACAATATCGTTAATTATTAATAAGAATTCATTTGATTTTCTTTCAAACTAACTTTTCAGAGTATTTTGCAAAACAGTGGGAATACTAACGTGAAATTTAGAAGTTAAATAACTTGCATAACATACTTTTGTGAACTATCGATATTTGCCATATTTCGTTAGGTCTTCTTGGATTTATATTTTCGCGTTTCTTTTACACACGTTTAGGTTCATATATAATTAGAGACAAATTTTACTGAGAGACGAAGTAAAGCGAATCGTAAGGATGCTTTTAAGATTTGGAATAATTAATATTTATTGTATTACAGATATATAATAAAATGTGTGTTAATTTCATTCGAAGTTTATAAAATTTATAATATTTGTTATAATTATCCCTTACATTAATCATTAGTCCATAATTTAATTGCGAATAAATCGTTAAGTAAAAAAAGACTTCTAATTATTTTTTAAACTTTATATTTCAAGTGATAAGAATTATAAATTAAAAATTTCCTTTTTCTGAAAGATGGCCAACATAAAATTTCCATTTAATACTTGAATCGATAATTCTATTTATTTATTTTTACGGAAATAAAAATTGGAAATAAGAAATCTATGGATTCGATAAATGACTTCAAAATTAGTTTATTATATTCTGATCCATCGCGTCCAAATACTTTCAAATCAAATAATTTATATTTAATTAGACTAAACATTTCAATTCGAAGAAAAGTATACAATTCTAAATGAGCTTCGTTTTTTGTACTCCGTACATTTAAAATTATATCTGCGTGTAAAGAAAACTTTTAAAAGTATATCTGCTTGTATGATTTCTTTTTTCAAAGCTTAAAAATCTGCTAAAATTATTATTATTAATATTATTTTTTAAATTAGGAAAAAATCTTCCACGTAATTTAAAAATATTAATTTCTCTGTGTGAATAATGATTGACAATAATAAGTTTACAGAGCTTTTCAAAAATTTTTACGTATATTTTGAAATTATTTTAAACAGAAGAGTAATAAGCTCTAAAGTACGGTTGCACAAATAAATGAAACACAAAGAGAAAAAAAATTATTTCTTCAATTTTCAAATTATTCTTATTTATAACTTCAAAGGTCCAATTTTTTTTTTTTTTTTTTTTTTTTTTTTTTTTTTTTTTTTTATTTATAAAATCTACTGTTGCTGATACTTATAGAAGCATTGATCAATAATAAACTATTCAAGAAAAATACAAATTTAAGCACCCTAAAAATGCATATGCTGCCCTTGGATTTTTTTTTTGTGCAGTTCCTTTAAATTAAATGCGAGCATATGTAAAATAAATAAATAAATTATAAATAAATTATAAATAAATTAGTAAATCAATACAAAAAAATAAATTTTAAATAAATAAATAATAAAAAGAATTGCAAGGAGCATGTTAGCGCCTTTCCATTTCTAGCGTTGTTAAAAAATTGTGTTCAACCAATTCAATTAGAAACTGTATTCTGCCTCACATTAATATCCTATTTAGATTGATTTAATAAATTTACAAATTTTCAGTGCGGAATACATTAAAAATGACAACTTTTAGCTTAATTATGTTGGCTGAGTTTGCGCATTCCTGATTATTTTGTAAATTTCAAGCGAATTTTCAACAATTCAATTTTTAATTCATTTTAATAATTGAATTTATTTTTGAAGTAGTTAAATTGGCATTTTAATGTAATTTTGAAATTGAAATTCAAAATGTCTAATTGTTACATGAGCTGGAATTTGTAATTTTTTTCTTCTTATTTTTGTTGCCATTGCGGCAATAAAGTAATGCATTCGAGTAAACAAATATAAGTGTAAAGAGTGATTTTCATAATTTCCCATCAAATAAGAAAGTATATGTTTATTCGCACAGTTTTAAGTAATATGAAAGTACGACTGAAGTCCCTCGAAAATGAATTTCCAAAGGGTGCAGTACATGTGTTCTATTTCTACAAAAAGCGCGGGAATGGAAAAAGCGCGGGTAAACAATTCTCCGAATCATCTTTTTACCAATTAGGTAGGGAATTAGCAAGAGGGGCCATCTTACGATCCTATCATATGACTGTCCGGCACCATTGCCCCAATGCATAGTAGGGGAGAGGCTTCGCTTTCTTTTCAAAATGAACCGACAAAGACCATAGTGAAGCCCATAAATAGTCTAAGGACAGTGACCTCTCTGGCATAAATGCAAATAGCAACCATTTTCCATTACAATGATTGATTTAATTATCATTAATTGTTAACATTAATGGGTTAATTGATTACCATTTACTGATTTTGAACTATGCTTCGAATCGTTTAAAATTATAAATAAATAAAAAGTGCCAGTATTTATCAATGTTTAGTTTTTTTATTTCATTTATTCATTTTATTAAAATTCTTGAACCGAAAGAAACTTCCCAACAATTACTACGTTTTATTTTTAAACCACACTATTATATATTTCTAGTTATCATTATCTTAAATTTTTTATACCGTGGATTATAATAATTAAAAAACATACAAGTTAAAAGGAAAACGTCCTCATCTATACTTTGTAGGTTTATCTAAGTCAGTGAGTGAAATGAATAATTTTAAAATATAAGAAATGAAGAAAATTAAAATTTGCAATGATAAAGAGACAACAGGAGGCAAGGCAAGGAAATGCTGGTTTAATTATCGTATTTCTTAAAATCTCTTGTATTTTATTTTATGTATATCTTATCTTAAACATCATATTTATTTATAAGAACGTCAAAATTTTCTCACAGAGAAACAAAAATTAAACCCTTATGAAATAATTAAAAACAATTTTACCATTATATACAAGGAAATGCACAAAATGTAATTTTGTATTTTTGTCTCTAAATTTGCATTTTCTAATAAAACGTCGTAAAAATTTGATATTATTTTGAATAAAAATAATTTTCAAGTGAAATAATATTTAATTTCGAAAATAAATAAATAAATATCCCCACATACATTTACAGTTACAGCAAAACTTCAGCGCCTGCATCAAACCTTGCGTTTTACGTTCTTAGGAAGCAAAAATTCAAGTAATAATAATATTCTTACATTCCAATAATCAGGTATAAACCAATAACTATTTAACAGCTACTTTTAAAAGAATACGAACGTTTAAATAATGTAAAGCCTATATAAAAAAAATATGAGGTAGGTAGATATTTTATTTACGTCGCACTATAGCTTCACAATGGGCTATTGGCGATGGTCTGGGAAACGCCCCCGAGGATTTCTCAAAGACTTGCCATCCCAATTTTAACCCTTTGCAGAGGGGATGGCTCTTCCGCTTAGGTAGCCCGACAACCTGCGTGCGAAGCCGAGCACTTTACGACAGAACAGTTTAACAAGGACCGATACCGCGTACCCTCGGTCCCTATGTAGACTGATCAAAGTGCTCACCCATCCGCTTACTGACTGCCGCTAGTGATGCTTGACTTCGGTGTTCTTTTGGGAACCGTGTCTTTACGATCAGTCCACTGCGGGACAAAGAAAACTTTAAAATCCTAGGAAAAATTCAATAAAAAAAGATTATATAATACATAAATTGAAATACTAAAGCTTTCTCTCTATAAAATTATCTCATTATAAACTACAATAAGATAACCAGGGTTTTCTTTTATGACGGTCTCATTTATTTCATACATTATTTCGTATTAACTTAGGTCAAAGTTAGTGAAAAATATTATATCTTGCATTTTATGAAAAACAGTATGAAATATCAGGGTCTTTTTCTGCGTTAAAGGTAAAATCTTCGAAGCTCGGCTCCGAACAATAATTCTTCAATTTTGTACTCATTTATAGTCATTAGATTTAACAGAAACAGTTAGCTATTGTTGACATTTTTTTTACTTTTCAAAATCGATAAATTTGTGAACATGAATGAAAAGGAAATTTCAAATTGCTTTTTTTTAGATTTTTATACAAATATTGTTCCGATTAATAAATAGTTTTTTAGTAGCTATCAGACTATTTTTTATACTTAAAAAATACCAAAATATATTTTTGCTTGTGATTAGAGGGTCAAAAAATACGCTTGAATTGACGAATGTCAACCGAGGTGGGCATTGAAAAAAAAAAATCTCAATAATCACTTTTGTTTTTCATGTTTGACTTTACGTTACTCTATGTTTTCTCAAAAACTATACAATTTAGAAGTTTGAAACTTTAGCAATTTGGGGTATAGTAACCTTACTTACCGGCGAAGTTAACTTTACTTACCAGCGTATGTTCGCCAAAATAAAGCCTTTAATTTCAAAAAATCACTCTCAATATATTTAGCGAATAAATTATGCAAAATATTTTCGTGTAAGTCATACTGTATTGAATTAAAAAACAAAAGTTTTAAAAGATAAATATTAATTTAAAGCGATATTAAATAGAAAATATTTCACTTAATTTT
Source organism: Parasteatoda tepidariorum (assembly GCF_982258835.1). Taxonomy (NCBI): domain Eukaryota; kingdom Metazoa; phylum Arthropoda; class Arachnida; order Araneae; family Theridiidae; genus Parasteatoda; species Parasteatoda tepidariorum. The sequence goes on from NC_141761.1 coordinate 29,693,623, forward strand.
AAATTTTATTATTCCCAGAATGTTATTATTATTTATTTAGATAATGAATTTGATGAATCATGAATGTATTAATAGTCTACAGCAATTCTGACTGTATCCATTTTTAAAGATGAAAATGTCTAATAAGTGCCTACCGAAATGATGTAACAAAAAAGTGTAAAAATATCAACTGTGAATTTTAGTTGAATTTAATTTAAAATACAACAACGAAGCTTAAGTGTAAAATAATAGGAAGAATCGATAAATCTATAGGTAAATAGATAATAAATATAATAGTTCTGTTATTTAAGTAGACATCGCTGAACTTAAAGATATGTTAAAAAGAAGAAAAAAATACTTATAAAAAAAATTACTTACCAACCAGTTCCTTAAAAAAAAAAGGATAAGAAAAATAAGCAAAATTTTGAGAAATAAAAAGCACAAAAATAAAAAAATGTTTTTGATACTAAGATGTTTGCTTCAAAATTTTGATGAATTCAACTGACGATTCACTTTGGAAACATGAGTTCAGATTAAAAATGTATTTGGATATTTATTACTATGCAATTAGAAATTACTTCTAACTTTAAATAATATACAAGAATTGATTTTGTGATTACATAAAATTATTAAATTCGCTTTTGAGAAAGCTAAACTTTAGTTCTTTAGAGCTACTTCAAGAATTCAGTGAATGCACAAAATGCATATTTTATATCCAAATACACATGATATGATTTCAACCATTTAGTTTTGAAATAAACTGAACTGTATTGGAATAAAACAATCATTTTTGTTAACTTTTTAAGAAGCCACAAATTAGATTTTAATATGAATTGCAATATACAAGTTAAAAATATAAAATATAAGTTACGAATAAAATGACGATTAAACATAAATACAAAATAAATCATTTTATTATTATAATTATTATTTTTTAGAAAAAGGTAGGACAAAAGAATGTTTCGCAATTATTAATTTTCTTCTACTTATTTTTCGCTGTGGCTCTGAAATTGAGACTTAACTGACAATTTTTAATTGTGATGGCTAAAACATTTATGTTAAATGTTTTCAGAAATAAATGTTGTATAATATATATATATATATATATATATACATTAAGTTTAAAGTTAAACTATGAAATTTACTACCATTTTCAATCTGCAATGAAAATCTTCTGATAAATCGAAAGACGTTGGGAGGAATATATTTTTAAAATAATAATAATAATAATAACTTTAAAGAAATAGCATATATAAATATTTAGTCATTATTCTCAAAGTAAATTTGTACTCTGAATATTGCAAAGTTCGTGTCCATGACTTTAATGTGAGGCAATAATATGTTTTGTGACCAAAATTCACAAATGCACATAAAGAAAAAAATAATAAGAGGGAGAAAAGTTTCTCTTTTTCTCTCTCTGTCTCTCTCCTTTGTTTTCAATTTTCCACAAAATTAAGTAGCGAAATGGAGCAAAAATAAATATTATAAACTTTAAATTTTCTTGGTTCTCGTTTTTTTTTCTTAAATCACTTAACCGCTAAAATAATAAGAAGTTATTTTCTTAACTTAATCAAATATTTCCTATATTTCTTTTCGCATCTTTTATTCTCTACATGGACTTTTGCTATCTCAGAATGAAACTTTTGTAAAGTCACTAAAACAACTTTCAAGTTTACTTGATTTGATATGCTGCTAATTTTGAAAAAAGTTGTTACATTTTTACTCATGTCTATACACCGTTGTTCTATTAAAATAATGTGTGACAGTAAAAATGGATTAATAGAAGTAGTCTTGTCTGTTGCACTGTCTTGTCAAATACTGATAAACACAAATGAATCACAAAACTAACATAAAAAAGTCACAAGAGAGGAAGGGAAAAAAAAGGAGAAATGCACTAAAAATGCACTGGAAAAGAAGAACTGAAAAATTTGCAAAAGTTAAATATTACTTATTTTTTAAAATATAAAGTCGAAAAAATATTATTTGTACAATATTAGATCCGTAGGTGGAGGGAGAAGTCAAAACTGTATAAACTGTATAGAATAGAATTGTGAAACAAGCTAGGGTTCACAAAGGACTGTAGAGCAGTAGAAGAAGAAAAAGAAAACCCTATACAATAAGTGTAATGATCGATTTTTAGAAAAAATTTTAGAGGTGCTGAAGAGTGAGTCTGTCAAATAGCATGAAGTGAGGACAGAGTGGATGATTTTTCTGGGATGTACTTTTCTTATTTTTTGAAACATAAAAATGAAGTATTTGAAATGTTTTGTATGTTTAAAGAAAGGTATGAAAATTTAATGAATAAGAAAATCAAAAGATTCAGAACAGATAACGGTCTAGAATTTGTCAATAACGAGATTGATAGTTTTCTAGAAAAATACGGGATCATACATGAAAAAACAGTACCGTATAATCCTTCGTCAAATGGACGTGCTGAGCGAGCCATAAGAGTATTAGTAGAAAGGGCTAGAACATTATTATATGAAAGTGAATTACCATTAAAATTCTGGGCTGAAGCGATAAATTTTAACACTCACATTTCTAATCTAACACCGCGTAAAAATAAACAGAATCTTCCGATTGAAATATGGTCAGGAAAAGAACCTAAACTTAACTACTTAAAAGTATTTGGATGCGTCGTTTATTTTCATATATCTAAACAATTCCGAAATAAATTTGATGTTCCGGGAAAGCGTGGGATTTTCGTCGGTTATTCTAGAGAAAGGCGCGCTTATAGAATATATGATGTTGATAAAACTATTGTAATTGAAGAGCGATCTGTTAAATTTAACGAATCACTAAGAGGAAGTAAATTTCTAACAAACAAAAATGAATGTAATATATGGAACATTGAGGATTTGACCCAGTTTAATATAACTCTACCCCAGATCGAAACTGAAACCCAAAACTCCCCTCCAACTGAATCAAGCAGTGAACATTCTTTTTCTCATAAATCGTCCCAAGAAAGTGCTGATTCACAAAATGAAAATAATCAAAATACTCCTGCATTAAGACGTTCTGAAAGAATTAAAAATAAAATATCAGCTAACTTAGATAACTTAGCCTTGAAAGGATCATCTATTCCTCAAAATTATGACCAGGCGATAAATAGTAATAAATATTCCGAGTGGAAAACGAACTTCTTTCGATGGAGAAACATAAGGTTTTCGAATTAATTGAGAGGCCTAAGAAGGAAAAAATAATAAAAAGTAAATGGGTGTACACAATTAAAAATGACAACAATAACAAAATTTACAAAGCGCGACTGGTTGCAGCTGGATTTAATCAAATTAAAAATGTTGATTATTCTGAATCATATTCACCTGTGGTAAATATTGAATCATTCAGGTTATTAATTGCTTTAGCAGCAAAATTGGATTTATTTGTTAAATTTTTTGATATTAAAACTGCATATTTATATGGTGATATTGATGAAACTGTATACATGGAAATACCTCCAGGTTTTGAAGATAAATATGGTAAAAATAAAGTGTGCAAATTAAATAAAAGTATTTATGGTCTACCTCAATCTGGTAGAAATTGGCATATAAAGTTAAAAAATGAACTTAAAAAGATTGGTCTCACTCAACTTGCATCTGACAATTGCGTATTTACTAAAATTAATGATAATGACTTTTTCGCAATTTGTGTATACGTAGATGATTTGGTAATATTTTCTAATAATTCAAAACTATACAAGGAAATTATTTCAAAACTTAATCAAACATTTGAGTTAAAAGAAACAACTAATGATTCAAAATTTTTAGGCATTGAGATTTCACAAAAAGAAAACGGAATTGGTTTATCTCAAACTCATTACATTGAAACTTTAATGAAAAAATATGGTTTGGAAAATTGTAAGAAAACAAATACTCCCATAACTAAAGGTGAAGATAGATGTTTTGATCCTACTGATGATTTAGTAGATCAGACTGATTATCAGGAAATCGTCGGTGAACTTTTATATTTAGCAAATAGAACCCGACCAGATATTGCTTTTGTAACTAGTTATTTATCACAATTTAATAAACGTCCAGAAAAAAGGCATTATGTTTTGGCTAAAAGGGTTTTGAAATATTTGAACGGTTCAAAAGATAGAATCTTGTTTTATAGTAGAGAATTTGGTTTTTTAAACTGTAGTGCGGATGCAAGTTGGGGCAATGCAGAAGGAGGAAAATCTTTTTCAGGTTGTGTAATTATGATAGGTAATTCTCTTATAACATGGAAAAGTAGAAAAACAAAGATGTGTAGGACTATCAACATGTGAAGCTGAATTATTTGCTGCAGCTGACACAGCTCGAGAACTTACTTGGATAATAAATATGTTAAATGAACTGAACTGTAAAAAAATTATTGATGCTCCTGTTACTATGTTTTCTGATAGCCAAGCAGCTATTGACTGGTTGAATAATGGTAAATCTTCTAACAAAACCAGGTATGTAAACCTTAAATTTCATTTTGTGAGCGATATGATTGAAGATAAAATTTTAAAAACTGTTAATAAGAATACTAATGATATTTCTGATTTTTTAACTAAAGCTGTAACTTTTGAGAAGTTAATTTTTTCTTTGGAAAAAATAAGTTTAATTTGAAATTTATGTTAAGAGAGTTAATATTTTTTATGTGTATATTGTTATATGTGTTAAAAAGTAAAATCCTTCTCGCAGGGGGAGATTGTTGTCATTCCCTGGGAAGGATAGCTACGAAGTCTTTTTCTTTTTATACCGCCAGATGGCGTTCTTTTTAAATTTGTATGTGTTTGTCTGCTTTTTGTTAATAAACTTTTACTTTCTATCTGAATCTCGATCCACGGACTACACATATTATAATTGTAACTTGAAAATTAATATATATCTTGTAGCATTTTATATTTTTTAAAATATTATTAATTCATTTCCCCCCCCCCAAATGTAAGAAAAGGAATAGTTATATATATATATATATATATATATATATATATATATATATATATATATATATATATATATATATATATATATATATATATATATATATATATATATATATATATATATATATATATATATATATATAAAACAACTTTGTCGAAATACTCACGAATATATGTCAATATGTTTGTTATACATTTTTACTAGTATTTGTATATATTATCATATACATATTTTTGCTTTTACATGTCTGTATTTATTTTGTTATCTCTTATTATCTCTCTTTTTTTTTCTCCTTAATAAACGTTATTTGGATATTATTTAGTATTTATTTTCAAAATTATCAAAAAACTACTCATTAGTTTTCTGAATCAGAATTTTCATCAAAAACATTTAACTGTTATTAAATAAAATTTTTATTTAACATCACTTAAAATTTTGACTGAAAATAATTTTATTTTCAAAGAAGAAAATAAAATTATTTTCTTCTCATACATACATAATAAAATACATTTTACTTGTGTACACACTGATTTTAAAGTATATAAATCAAAAGTAATTTCATTTCACCTTTTTCATTTATAAATTACATTTTTCGCCAACTCATATGCATAATATATATATATATATATATAATTTAAATTTCTTATTTTAATTTCAGTATTAAACCTTTCATTTCATTTTTAAGAATTTAAAATAAGAAAAAGAAAGCTTTATAAGTAAGTACCAAAAACTTTGTTGAATTAAATTTCGTTAAACTCATATGTCTCAATCAAATTCAATGCTCGCGGCACGGTACCAAATTCCAAAAATATTTTATTGCTTTAAATAAAAGTAATGTGAGAAAATGCAAGAAACAACATTAAATAAAGCATACTGAGAAAAAAAAAATTCTGAAACCAACAATTTGTTAAATATTTTGAAAAAATTGAAAAAATTTAAAGTTTTTAAAAACGCTAAGGCATTTTCAAAAATTGTGATTTTTTAAAATTTTTTTTTTTCAATAAGTTTATTAAACACTGCCGCAACAAACTGTGCATGGAATAGTAAATCTATTCAATAGTTTTTTTTTACGATCTTTTTTCTGTTATAATGCAAAAAAAATGCGTAAAAATAAAAATTTTGCATTTCAAAATTTGATTAAAAAAAATTATTGCTTACAAAGCTATTCCACGCACAGTTTTATTTCTTACACACTTTAGAACGCTCAGTAAAAAATTTAAAACTCTAAGTCAATATTTAAAAAAGCCTTAGCATTTTGAGTGAAACAAAGTACCATAAAAATTAATCAAGAGAAAAATACAACTAAAGTTTTACAATTAAAAAGGCACATGGTTAAAATACTTATACTTTATTATCTAATGAATATTTTTAAACATTGTACATATCATAACATTTATATAAAATTCAAAGTATTCAATTCATTTTTTAAATAGTTCTCAGCTGTTTGAAAGTCACATACTGATAAAAAAAAAGTTGAAAAAAAAGCCAATCTTGACGATTGATAGTTTGCTTTAGAAATTTTTTATAACAAATTTTATAACACTATACTTATTTAGTTACACTATACTATACTTATTTATTTACTTTATATTTAAAATATTTAGTTAATTTATACTTAATATTTAAAAACTTCCTGCTTTATAGCATATTCCTTCTTTTTCCTTTTCTTTTTTTTCTCTGAGAATACGAGCCATCTTTATTTTTTTTGGAGCTAAAATGTATGAAACAGAAATTTTTTTCTTTCGGAAATAATTCCTGCGGACTCTGTCCGGATTTATTTTACCAAAGTCTGTGTTCGATAATCTCAATTTCTGTTCATTTTTTCCATTTTGCAATAAAGAGTCATCAGTTTTACACCATCGCTTAGCAGCCTTTCCTTGATTTGATAAGCATGCACGTTTTCGCCGAGGCATTTTCTTTTAAAATATAATTAACAATAATAAAACAGAACGTACTGAAATAACAATAAATAAAACAACTGGTCTTGAAAAAAAACGTTTTTTGTAAAAGGAAGTAACGAAAGTGCAAGATGAATTCAAACGAAAATAAAACAATCAATGTAAACATGAATAAGATATAGACATACAACAACAAAATATTATTTTAAACTGCTTTTAGCTTATAGCTTACTTCTACCAATTATAACTCAGCTATAAATACTTATGCTTTAATTTTGCTGCTAAAATCTTACACGAAAAAAGTTTGTTTACATTGTGACACGCCCCTTTTGACAGTTGAACACGTCAATTGAAGAGTACAATCTGTTTTAAAAAGTGGCATAACTTCTTTAAAAATTGACGAATCGCTCTGAAATTTTGAACATATATTCAGAAATGTTTAAGCTTTTAGAAAATGCAATAATAAAAAAAAATCGATATTTTGGTCGAAAATTAGGTACTGTGCTGCCTTTACGAAGAATCAGCAGAAAAGTTACGAAGAATCATTGTAATCCAACGAAACCATTAAAACAAAACTTAATGTAACTTATTAGTGTTAGTCAATGATTGTGTTAGGTTTGGATAGTGATAATTTTCGGCTACATCACTATCCATCCTCGGAAGTTCCTACCTGAGTTTATCCCCATGCCATAATTATCTGCAGGTGTGTGAGGCCCACCTGCCTCACACACCTGCTGACACTTCTATCAGTTCAAGATCGACTGCCGCATAAAAATGTTAAGCGTATGCGCCAGAATAGCGAAATAAAGCCAAATCTAGATGGATGAAACTGTTGTCCGCCTTCTTATGAATGACGCGTAAAATAGTCGTCTTCAATGATTTTAGTTACAAAAATATTGCAGCTAAGAACATGCAAAAAAAAAATGGCGATGCCCAATAAAAACAAGTACCACCGTCAAAATATCTATACATAAAAAATATTTCTTAATGTGTGTGTGTGTGTTTTTTCTTTTTTTTTTTAAATTTAGAACTACAATGTAAAAATTATTTTGACAATTAAAAATTTTCTTCATACGTTTCTAATATGATTAATTATTAATGTTGTTCAAATGAATTCTTAATATAAAAAGTAAACAATCTCTCTTTTTAACGCCGTAATTTATCTTTCCTGAAAATTAAAATTACATCAATATAGTTTTATAATGAAATATTCTACCACAATCATGTTTATTAATTAATTACAATTATATATTTTTTCTATGCAATTCTGTACACTGATGATGTTTTTAAAACACAACATCTTAATGTCATATATATACATATGTCATCTTAATGTCATCTTAATGTGACTATCTATATATGACATCTTAATGTCATTATAACAGTCATATTTGTTTGAGATTTTTGATCTAGTAAGGATTTTTAATCCTTAAGTAATTTTAAAGTTATTTTAGATTTTTACTTATTTTACTTAGTTATAATAGAGGTACTTTTCATGTTCAAGGATTCTTTTATCAAATTTTGAACTATGAAAAACTATCTCCATCTTGATTGCTAAAAATTCTATATTGACAACACGCGGTGGTACAATCTTTAGGGGTTGCTGAAGAGATGTTACAAATGCCCATCGCCAAATGTTTGGCGATGGACATTTGTTAAAATTTAAGAGTCCCCACTTCAAAGATCTATTCATAACAATACATTTTCCCCTTTGACACATCGATGGATCATATCTATTGTTATGACCCTCAATCCCACCTTCAGGTTGGAAAATCCTAGGATGGACAGAGCACAGCCCATTTTTTTAGCACTTAACGGACCACCCTAGTTAATCGGCACATTAACTAGATAATCTGTATATGACTGGTCCCGCAGTGGACTGATCCCGCAGTGACACGGTTCCCAGCAGATCACCGAAGTCAAGCATCACTGGCTACGGTCAGTGTGAGGGTGGGTGACCACTTGGATCAGTCTGCGTAGGGACCGAGGGTGTGCGGTATTGGTCCTCGTTAAACTGTTCTACCGTAAAGTGCTCGACTTCACGAGCAGGTCATCAGGATATCGAAGTGGGGGTGCCATCCCCTTTGCAGAGGATCAAAATTATGATGGCATGTCATCGGATCATCCTCAGGGGTGTTTCCCAGACCGTCGCCAATAGCCCATCGTGCAGCTCTAGTGCGACGTAAATTAACGACAGCAAAAACTGTAAAATGACTGATTTCTACAATTTAGCAGTAACACATAAATGTTGGATATTCAGACATATTCATAATACATTAGTTACGTAAGGTATTATGTAAGCCGCACTCACAACAATTGAGGACAAGAAATGGAAATCGTACTAAGTACCACAAAAAAAAAAAAAAAAAAAAAAAAATCGCAATTTCTTTTTTTTATGGAATAATGTCCTAAAAACCAAGCTAAAAAAAGTAGGGAACGCCCAAAGTGCCAACTCCAGTAGCAAAAGTTCAAAACTTTATGGAAAGATTGTGCTGGTTGAAACGTGGCATGCGCAGTAAAGTGGAGAACGTCTTAAGTGTCGTTTGTCTTCAGTTATTAGACTCTCGTCATTTTGTTCATGTACAATAAAAATAGCACTATAAAATTAATAATAATAACAATAAAAATAGCAATAACGAACCGTGGTGGCTCAGGGTATAGAGCGTTCACCTTCCAATGGGGTGAACCAGGTTTGAATCCCAGCGATGGCTGGTCAATACAAATTCCGCACCCGGCTCTCACCGACCTCAATGTTGACATAAAATATCCTCAGTGGTAGACGGATCATGGGTTAGAGTCGGCTTGAGTCAGGCTAACCGTGAGAGTTAGTTCCATTAAAAAGTCCTCCACGAAGGCAAAATTTATATCCCAATACTTGATCCAGGAGTTCCCTTGTCTTCTGAATTGAGTTCAAAATTACAAGGCTACGGAGTTGAACATTAGTAGTCGTAAGCCCAAAAATTGGGTCGGCTGTTCAACTCTGCTTATAAAATAAAATAAAATTAAGAAGGTCTTTAAAAGCTAAGCGTAAGGAAGTTAGATTAATAAGTAAGGTGTTGTTAGCTACAAATCCAAAGAAGTGAAATGGAAAACGGCTTAAGTACCAAATAAATTTTTTTGCGAACGTTTTTCATTTTTCAACACTCTAGAAATTTTTTTTTCTTTGGATTTAGATCATTTTCCATTTCTAATCCACAATTTTTTTTCATGATATTATCAATTTGTTTAATTCGATTAAAAAAATCGTTAAACCTATAACTTTATTTATTTATTCATTTTTAATGCAACTAAATTTAAGAAATGTGTTTTTACTTTTTAGATGATAGACAGAGAAGGAAAACGAGAAAGAACTATCGAAGGAATAACGAGAGAGATAAATGCTCGTGAAAAACACCCCGAACAAAAAGTTGATTTGGATAATTCCAATTTGTTAGGATCCTCGGAAGAAGAAGAAGACCGTTTTCCAGAGGAATTCATATCTAATTTTAATTCTGATTTTCCAGAAGAAGATGTGGAAGATGAAAATGAGGAGACATTATTTGATTTACACTTTGTGGACAACTTAAAAAAAGTATCAGAAGCATGTTAAATTGATTACTGGATTTTAAGTACATAGAAACCATTAACGTTATAGTATATTTAAACATATATCTATATAGAATATTCAAATAGAGTAAAACCTTGATTAAGTGGACACACTTGGGACCGAAAAAATGTCAGTTTACGAGAAGAATACCTAAATAACGAAGTTTAATACCGCAAATTGTTTTTAGGATAAACAATGACATAGAAATAATTAAATAATCTACAATAACTATCTACAAGGATATTTATTGAAACTTTATAAAAAATAATTTTTTCCATACAAAAAGAGTAAATGAAAAAGTTTGATATAAATACATGATTCTAGATGTAGCTACAGATAAATGAATATAATTTTCTTATTAACGAAGATATTCAAGTTAGTCATGCCGAAGAGGAGATCTCAGTCGGTTTCAATTATTAGGTTTCCACCCCTAACCCATCACTTGATAGGAAACGTGGTTAATACCTCCTTGAAAGTAAACCTCTCGTGATTAACAGAAAAAAAGAAAGCAATGCATAACTGTAAAGCACGAGGACCTATGGAGTTTACAAATTCACAATTTATCATCTACCAAGTGTCTGAATGAATGTACAATTTATATGAACAACTCAAAGAACTATGTTTCTTTCTTTTCAACCCAGCTGTGTTAAATACGGCCTTCAAGTTAATAAGAAAATTAAAGAAATTTTCAGTGGAGAGGAAGTGAGGTAAGCGAAGATAGCTCCTTTGAGATACTAATATTTATTAAACATATTTACATTTATATACAAGTTGGTTTGATTTACAAGAAGCATCATCACAGCAGGTGATGAGAGAAATACTGACAGGCTGTCATGTGCGTGCTGGTATTTATACAATTCTAATATGATGACGTCAGAACTCTTATTTCAGTTCACTTCAAAAATAAGTAAAAACACAATTGATTAAAGACAAACAGATAACAATATGAAATAAACTTGATTTTACGATGAGCGGCGAACCTATCACCACACAGTATCCCCCCAGTGACAAAGTCACGATACCAATAATGATTGTTTAAAAACAATCATAAAATACAAAGTAGTAAATTCAAATATACGTCTTAATTACGAAGAAAAAAAATCTAACTTGGAAATTGGAATACAATTAATAGATACAAAATATTTAGATGCTTTTATATTCCATACTCTTTAACAAAATATTTTGGGAAATGCACACGGCGACCAGATTTTGTAACAATTTGCTTTTCTTCCTTTGTTGGAGATAATTGCTTTTCGACCATTGGAATTTTATTTATTTTTAATATCTCAGAAATTTGAAAAGCTGGTTTAATTCTATCTATTGAGACAGTTATTTTCTTACCATGAAAATCAATAATAAAGGTTTTATCAGAACGTTCAATTACCCGGTGTGGTCCGGTGTATGCAGGTGATAGTGGAGGACGAATTTTATCTACTTTTAAAAATACATGAAAACAAGATTTTAAATTAGAATTAATATAGAACTTATTTTTACTGTGTGCTGATGCTGGTACAGGACTTAATTTTCTCATTGCGGCCATTAAATTTGTAACATAATTTTCTGTTACTGGTGGAGATAAAGAATTTGAGTTTAAAAGATCCGAAGGTAAACGTAAGGAAGTACCATAAACAAGTTGTGCACAAGTTGCATTAATATCAGCTTTTAAAGCTGTGTGAATACCTAATAAAACAATTGGTAAAATTTCGGTCCATTTATTATTTTCCTGTGCTATTATAGAACTTTTAAGTTGTCTATGAAATCGTTCTATCATTCCATTACTTTGCGCGTGATATGAAGTAGTATGGATGTGGTTACTGCCTAAAATATTAGTGAGGTTTCGAAAAGGAGTTGATTCAAAATTTCGGCCTTGATCGGTAGTTATAGTAACGGGAGTGCTAAATCTAGAGATCCAACCGTGAATAAGTGCTTTTGCGGTGGTCTCGGCAGTCATATCCGTAGTAGGGATAACTTCTGGCCATCTCGTGAATCTATCTATTATTGTAAGGCAGTATTGCTTACCTTCAGAAATAGGAAGTGGGCCAATAAAATCCAGATGGATATGGGAAAATCTTGCGTCGGGTTGAGCAAATGTACTAAAAGGAGCTTTAGTGTGTTGAAAAACTTTAGCTCGCTGACATTTCTCACAAGAACGAACTTTATTTTTGATATCCACTTTCATGCTGGGCCACACAAATCGTTTAGAAATTAAATTCGTAGTTGAATATATTCCAGGATGAGAAAAATAATGTAAATTATCAAAAATAATTTGCCTGTATGATTTAGGAATAAAAGGTCTAAGGTACTTAGTTGAAAAATCACATATTAAATTAACATCTTCCAAAGAAAAGTAATGTTTTTCTAATTTTAAAGATGAATTATTTGAATTTTATATTTCTTTTAATTCTGAATCTTCATTTTGTTCCTGTTCTAGTTTTTTAAAGTCCATTAATGGAGGTTTTGAAATTGCATTTATTTCTATTCGCGATAGAGTATCAGCAATTGAATTAGATTTTCCTTTTACATGTTTAATATCAGTTGAAAATTGAGAAATATAATCAAGATATCTGAATTGACGTGGGGAACATTTTTCAGGTTTTTGTTTAAACGCATAAATTAGAGGTTTTTGGTCAGTAAAAATAGTAAAACTTCTACCTTCAAGCATGTGACGAATTTTTTTTATTGACGCGTATATTGCCAATTATTCGCGATCGTATGTTGACCAATTTTGCTGACTTTTATTTAATTTTGTTGAGAAAAATGCAATTGGTTCCCACTCATTATTTTGATATTGCATTAAAGAACTGCCGATTGCAAAATCCGACGCGTCAGTCCACAGACTTAAATTAGCACCAGGTTTAAGATATTTTAATAGAGTTGCATCGGCTATTGCTTGTTTTGCATCAGAAAAAGATTTGTTTGAAGTATCGGTCCAAATTAACGGTAAATCAGATTTTTTTGATGATTTGTTAGATTTCTTAATATTTCGTTGTCCTTCTAAAAACTTGGTTAAAGGTGATAAAATATGAGCTGCATTAGGAATAAAGCGTCGATAAAAATTAAATAATCCTAGAAATCTACGTAATTGAGTAATCGTATTTGGTTTTGGAAAATTTAGAATTGCATTAACGCGATCACTTAAAGATTCAATACCTTTTTCGGAAATTTTAAAACCTAAAAATTGTAAACTATTCTGACCAAATAAGCATTTAGAGGGATTTATTGTTAAACCAAAATACTGCAATCTATCAAAAAGTGATTTTAGATATTTTATATGCTCTTCGGGGGTTTCGGAAGCTATTAATATATCATCTATGAAAGCGTAAACGCCTTCCAAGCCTCTAGTTACTTCGTCAATAAAGCGTTGGAAAGTACTGGCTGCATTGCGAAGTCCGAATTGCATACGAGTACTTTCGAATAATCCGAAAGGAGTTATTATTGCAGTTTTATGTACATCTTCATGGGCTATAGGTATTTGATGGAAAGCTCGAATTAAATCAACGTGAGAAAATATTTTAGTTCCATGTAGTTCACTAGTAAAATCCATAATATTAGGAATTGGATATTTATCTTTAACAGTTTGAGCGTTTAAAGCTCGATAATCACCTACTGGACGCCAGTCCAAACTATTTTTCTTGGGAACTAAATGTAAAGGTGATGAAAAATTACTTTTGGATGGGCGCATGTGGCCTAAATCTAACATATGTTGAAATTCCATTTTTGCTATTTTTAGCCTATCGGGCGCTAGACGCCGAGGTTTAGCAAAAACTGGTGAACCAAAAGTTTCTATAGGATATACAACATTATGCTTAACAATTTGGTCTGAGCAAATAGGTTTCGTTATTTCAGGATATTCGTTTAACAATTTTTCATAAAAATTTTCACCATGAACAGTTTTAATTGAAATAATGTCAGAATTTTTAAAAATACAATGAGAATTTTAATTAGTAGTAATATCATTTAAGCAACGTTTTCTAATATTAGGTTTAAGATTAAAATAGTATAAAAAATCTGCACCTATAATATGATTAGTTATATCACAAATATAAAATGGAAAATTAAACTTTCGTCTAAGACCGAAGTCTAAAGTTAACAATTTCTTACCGTATACTTTTATGATGGTTTTGTTCGCAGCTTTAAAAGTTTGTATCGGAGAAAGAGTTTTTTCTTTTTTATTTGCTGGAATAATAGAGCAGTCACTTCCGGTATCCACTAGAAATTGCTTGTTGGATTGTCTGTCTCTAACAAAAAGGCGACAATTTGTTGGAGGCAAGATGTTAGTCGCACTTACTCTTGCCTTTCTTGGTTTTTCTGGTAGATGCAGGGTTTGACACACTTTCTAGCATCCGATTTAAATTTCCGATGATAGAAGCACATTTTGGAGTTTCGATGTGGAGATGAGGATTGGCTTTGACGATTACGAAACTGTGCATAATTCCGGTTGCGAGACCTACTGCGTGTCCGCAATGCAGCTACTTCTTTTCGTAGTGCTTTAACTTCTTCTAAAAGCTCAAAGGTGCATTGTTGGTTTGAAGAAACTTCACTAACTTCACTTGAAGTTGACACTTTCATTACTTTATCAGCGATTTCAGCAGCTCTTGTTGAATTTAGTGAAGGGATTGCGGCCAATATCGACTGAACATGTTGCGGTAGCAGATTTAAAAATAGTTCCAAAAGTAGGGCATCTGAGATTTCGTGGGATTCAGCTCTTCTCTGCATAGTGCGCAAGAGTTCACTAGGCTTTCTGTCTCCTAGTTGCTCTCCGGAAAGTAAACGTCGAATTTCCTGGGACTTTGTTTCCCCGCAGCGTGCAATAATTTCTTCTTTCAGCTTTTTGAAAGGATCTTCTGCGTCAGGAGTTATAATGACGTCCCTTACAACTGCGGCTACTTCAGGAGGAAGATGGGCGAGGCAGTAGTTAAACTTTGTTTTGCTCTCTGTAATCGGCTTCGGTGTCGCAAGCTGGAAAGTTGCTTCGACCATGTGGAACCACAGGTGTGGATCAGAGATATTGAACATGGGAATTTTTACTGCAGATGATTCCGCCATAGTTGCAGTTTCCTATTAATCCAAGAACCAAACACAGGAAAGATCAAAAATAAAAGTTACTTGTATCGTCAGACATCCGGGTCACCATTGAGGTAAGCGAAGATAGCTCCTTTGAGATACTAATATTTATTAAACATATTTACATTTATATACAAGTTGGTTTGATTTACAAGAAACATCATCACAGCAGGTGATGAGAGAAATACTGACAGGCTGTCATGTGCGTGCTGGTATTTATACAATTCTAATATGATGACGTCAGAACTCTTATTTCAGTTCACTTCAAAAATAAGTAAAAACACAATTGATTAAAGACAAACAGATAACAATATGAAATAAACTTTATTTTACGATGAGCGGCGAACCTATCACCACAGAAGCATTGAGAGCATTTAAGTCGTCATTTCAGCTTGTGGGGTTTCATATTCTGTGTCTTCCAGATGAAGAGATGCTGCAGTCCGAATTATTTCACGCGAGCAGTATAATTTTGTCTCCTTGCTTTGCAAAGATAAGGTAAAGTGACATGATTCTTTAGTAGTGAAATAACTTAACAATATTTTTAGTTATGTAAAAGGCAAAAAAATTATACGCTTTAAAAATAGTTTAAAGTAGCATATTTTTTTCTTGGAATTTAAAACAGAAAAAGTTTTTTTTTTTCATATTTAGAAAAATGGTGTCCGGTTTAAAGAGATAAAAAAAAATACCCTTTCAGAGCAAAAATGACTGTCGACGTCCGGTTACGAGAGTGTCCGCTTTGCGGAGAATGTACATAATGGTTTATTCATAGAAGATTCACGGAGAATTAAAAATACGTCCGTATTGTAGGAGTGTCCGTAACGCGAGGTTTAACTGCACATACTATATTCTATATCCGAAAAATGTAAAGCATTCCAGCAACAGTCAGTTTGTCAGTCATAGGGACATGGAGGATAAGTCTCCTCACTATGGAAACCAACAGCATTGGCAAGCATTGCGCTCAGGGTGCCTTTATTAGCCCCATCATCTGAAGATTGGCTGCTATCAAACCACCCAACGAGAGCAAAATCCTGATCCTTCACAATGACAGCCTTAAGAGGAAGAGGAGAAATTTCGTAACACAAATTTTCTTTCACCTCTATAACTAATTTAAAATTTAAAGTATAGAAAAAGTGAATTCAGACAAACCTAGAGCAAACCAATGAAGTTCCAACTGCTGAAGAAAAAAATCAAAATTCTAACGAATTATTGGACGAAAACTTCCTCATTACGTAATCCTCAATTATTCTCTCATATTTTGTATTCATTTTGATATTTTGAAAATTTCTTTTCAGTGTTTTAAACTTCATGGCTTACTCACCTTTTGCTTGAACTCACTTTTTCTACACTTCAAATTATAAATTTTTTTTAGAGGTGAAAGAGAATTTGTGATAAAAAGTTTCTTTTATGGTATAGTGTCCTCTTAACTACTGCCCCATTGTGGCTTATTTCTATGCATTACTCTAATTATATTCTATACATATATCTCAGCACATAAACCTCAGGTTTGTTTTATGTTTGTTTTCGATAGCTTTTAAGGATTTTCCAAAAAATATCAGTAACAAAAGTTTGAAATATTCAATGTGTGAACAAACTGCATCGTGTCTTCCGAAGGCGATTTCAGTTAAAAAGAGATGAAGTTTCCCAATTTTGAATATTTTTTAAAAACATTATCACACTATGTATTGTTAAGAATGTCTAATTCAAACATAATGAAATGGCAGCAAATATAATTTAAATAAAGAGAATTTAAATTAGTCATATTTGTCACAGTTTAGAATCTATACAAAATAAAGAAATCTTTAGTGTAACAAAAATTGCAAAACGAAACAACGTAATATTAATTTTATTGAAAACACTTATGTTTAGAAAAAAAACCAAGAAATAGTGAGCCCAATCAAGCGAAACATAAATCAAGATAAACATAAGTTTGACAAGAACGATAATAATATAAGGTAATGGTACTCAATATTATGAATTTAAAGACATCACATCTAGATAGTTCGAAAATAATGTAGCAACATGACACTTGTGAACGGTTTAATATGGGATATGACCCTCCTTAACAGCAATGAAGGTCTCACAAGGACCTCTTACGCTTACTACTCTTATGCAAATTTTTATAAAATTTTGGGACGATAAATTATCCTCTAATAAACACTTATTCCTGGAAGGTTTCTAGGAGAACAGCATGCTGCAAACATGCTGTTTAGGTATGATCTCATTCACTTATCCTATCCTAAGTATTAAGAAATTCCTTGAAAAGCCCAGCCACGTGCGCCATTTATATAAACTAACTGGGTATCGGTAGTGAACGATCTCATATAGAACTTCAATAAGCTAGCCCTAGAAGTCAATGTTCCTTACAGATCATAGAAGAGAGCCTGTCTGAGCAGGGCAAATTCAGCCTTCCTGTTCAGTCTGAACTATTATTTTTGGCCTGTTCATGGTATAGAGAGTAATGTATGGTACTGCCCTTGCACCATTTTGGAAGTGAATCACTGTGGACGTCGCTCTGTACCGGCATAATGTTTGACTGCCGTATAGACCTGCACTTCTTTCTGAGTGACTCAATCCATACGTACGTATTCGGTAAGGCATAGTGGGCATAAAAAATATGTTATTTTTGAAAAATAAAGGCAGTTCATAGAATTAAATGCTTTTATGTTTACTTTGCATCCTTGTGTGTGTAAAGTTCACTGTATGTAATCCTTGTGTATATTAAGTTCCTGATTCACTGCTGCACTTTGTACATAAAAGATATTTCTTTCTCTAATGTGTCTTGGAAAATAACTTTAAACAGTTTAAAGTGTTTTAACTGGCTTAACTTAATTTTTCAAGTGTCTTAACTGGCTCAAATTTGAATGTAAATAAGTTATGGATAGATTCAGTGGTTTATTGTCCTTCAAATGTTTTTTTTTATTTAATTACAAACTGATACAATGATAACTATTTGAAATCCAGTGATTAAACAGAGCAACGATACAAAACAGAGAACCATCTTTGGATGAAAACGATAATTCCAGCCACAGAATCTACAAAAAAAAAAAATTAAATGACATTAAAGTGTAAGATATATTAAAAGCTTTGTTCCGTGTACAAGAGGCGGCTATTATTTTCCTATATTTATTTAATTAACTCCCGAAAATATTATGTGAATTGCATACTATTTAATGTGCTATGAAATAACCTTTACCATTCTACTTACTATAATGTACTCGGAGAGCGAAGTTTCAGAAACAACTTTTAAGTTCTCTTTCAGAATTTTTTTAAATTCTGACGTTGGGGTTTTCTTTATGGCTGCGACATTCTTGAATCTCGTTTCTTTAAAAATATTTTGATTTTGGATATTTTTGGGATAAATCATTCATCTTACTTTTTGGCAAAAATTCTCGCAGGATTTTTAGTTACGAAAATAAAAACTGCGATGCGGCACTGTATTTCACAAATTTTACGTTAAGTAACATTCTAATTTATGTGGAGAAACTTAGCTCAACTTTAACACACCATTTCGCTTATAAACGATCTGACACCATAGGTCACATGTGTGGGTATCCGTGATCTTCTTGAAGTGCAAGTACCCAATTAAAGAACTGCAAAGGAGATGCAAAATTTTCAAATGTTTTATTCACATAGTTAATTCTTTTAAACATTTATACCCTTTAACATTTTTATTTTATGTTCTTAAATGTTAAGTTGATTACCAAGAGATAAAAAACTGAAAGTGGAACTTACAATACTATGACTGTCAAGAAAACAGCAAAACTACTGATCAGACCACCTCCGCAAATGAAAAGATATGTCTTATCACTAAAATAAAGAAGTGCAGGAATATCAGTGAAAAATTAGCATTGTTCTGCTAATTTTATCATAATAAAAATTACCTTCTTCTGTTGAAGCTTGGTGAAGTTTCTAACTCTAAAATCTTTTCCTAATTGTAATAAAAAGTTCATTAATGAAAGTGGAAGTAATATTTAAAATTTGATTAAATTCACAAATAGTAATGAATTTGTAGCAATTGAACTACTTTTTTGATTATTATATTCAATAACTGCACAAAATTTCGTAAGCCTAGCTCAAATATTTATGGAAATACGGACATTTTTATATAAAAAAAAAGAAGAATTTTTTTGTCTCAAATTTTTTTGCTATGACTTTGAAAATATTCAATAAAATGAAGCAAAACTTTTGGATCAATTTAAAATTGATTAAAAATTATTGCTATAAAATTTGAGAAATATTCGTCGAAAACTGCGCAAGATAATTTGTTTACTTAATTTTATGAATAATATGAAAAACTATGCAAATTAATTATGTAATTAAACTATTATGTTTCACACAATATTGTTCTATTCAAAAGCTTGATAACAATTAAGATAATCTTGACCTCATTCATTATAGTATTTATTGATAACATAAATTTATAATAAATTGCATTTGCGCAAATGAAGTTTTTTCAGTACAAGGTGATTTTAGTTTTGTAATTCAGCGGTTAATCGCTATTACAACTCAAGTATTTTTCTTCAAAATATAAGTTGTCATATTTGGTTAAAAACAAGATAATTTGTTTAGTTAGTTTTAGAACTATGTAAATTATATAGACCATAGCTAATCCCACCCTTGATAACTACAAAACTAATATGCAACTCATTCGTTGAAGTAATTGATGACAGAAATAATAAAGTGACTATTCCACAATGAATAATTAAGTAATTAAGAAGAAATATGTTCCGCAATTCAGTTATAATTATTACAAGAAGCACTTTTCTTTAAAAAATAGAGTTTGTCTGATAAAGTGATGTTGTTTGTCATGTCGTGTTTGGTTAAAAACCACAAAAAACAAACTATGTAATTATAATTACACTATTGTAAATAATACAGAATATGGGTGGAAAGTAATGGCACACACGGCATAATTCGAATAACTCTATTTTGTAAATATCTCAAGTTTACGAATGTTGTTTTGGAAGTTATTGATTTGAGTTGTAAAGGGTTCAACTACAACATATAACAACTTTATTTCAGTAAAACTAAAATCTGAATCATTTTTTATTCAAGAGACGATGGTAGATCAACAATATTTAGGGAAGTTTTTCAGCATCAATTTTTCTTATAAATTTTTTTAAAACCAAAAATGGATGTAAATGAAGTTTTTTGCTCATACCTGTCTGGAAATAGTTTTCTTTTTCGTTGAATCCCTTTGACGAATAAAATTGGAACTTTGTCTGACTTCATCGGAGTAAAAGTTATACGAGTCGTTTTTTGTAATAAATGCAAAATGTTTCAAACTCCAAAGAGAACCAATGTCTTTTGACAGTGCATCTATAATATAAAGTGGTATAAAATTATACAATTATTGAATCTCGACACAGTTTTCATTTTTACTTTAATCAAAACACAGAGAAAGGGGAATGGAAATTTCGGGAATTTTTTGTTTTTATAAAAAAAAAGTTTATGGAAATCAGTAAGAATGTTCAAAATTATTAACTAATTTTTACTAATTTTAAGACAAATAGCAAATTACAATTTTAAAAACGTGCTCTTCTTCATATCAACTAATACTAATTTCAGAATTTATATTCACAATAATACAAATATAAATTTTAAAAAAAATATTTTAGTACATAAAATTTATAGCAATGAAATTTACTTCGACACTTTAAAGTAAATCTATAAATACTTTTGTTGTTGACTTAAATTGTTTAACCTTTTGCCCTCTGATGTCACCGCGTAGATATCAAAAGTCAACACTCTAAAACTAATTTATATATCTTAATAATTAATATTCGCCTTAATTTATGAGTTTTAGAATTCATATAAAACTATTGTAGTTGTAAAGTTAGTAGTATCATCACACCTCAATTGATTTCCATGACAATGTCGTGATGCCCATTGCAATAGTAGTTCATATATGACGAATTATTTCGTCATATCGAACGTGAGCGGTGGAATACGCACAGAAACTTCAAAATCTATGCATTTTTTTAGAGAAAAATTTATATATATATATATATATATATATATATATATATATATATATATAATAAACTAAACTCACTGGCGTGACAGCCCAAAGAGGGCCAAGGCCTACTATGCCCATCTCAGTTTTCTTGACCTTGGGCTCTGGGGTGCAGGAGCAGATGTTCCGGTCAGGTGGTCAGCCGAACGCGTAGCCCCCAGTGTTTATAGTCCATTCCACCTTAAGTTGGCACTGGAGAGAAAGGTAGGAAATGTAATACTCCGCCTTTGAAAAGTAGTTCTTCGCTATTTTGGAATTAATTGCAGTTTAAATGCGCGTACAAATATAAATAAATGTTGCATAGTAAGAAAAGTATATCTTGAAACATTCATTAGAAGTTTCTCATGTTTAAATGTATTTAACTTATAAATACCTTCTCAGTAAAGCGAATGTACAAAGAAGAAGGAGGTGTTTTAGTTTGGCGCTGAATTAGTTTTCAAGGCCAAGGAATTGGCTCATTGGCTATGTTTCTACACTGGTCAGTCAGCTTTTCCATTCGCCTTGGCTTTGCTTAAGTGTCCTATCTCTTGTGCAGTTCTTATTTCGTTTTTTTTTTTTTAATTTTTTATTTTATTTGATGATTTAATTTTCTAAATATTAACCTCATCTGTACAATATTTAATGAAAAGTTTTTTCCCCTCAGATTAAATGAAAAAAAAAAAAAACAAAAAAAAAACACCCCAATAGACAGGTGAATATTATTAAAGTGATGACAGTTGAGCATATTTGCTGTGTAGCTAATTCAACATGTGATTTTATTTTTATTTTTTTACGACAAAAGAAAAAATTGTTTTCGCTTTGATCGATCTCTGTAAAGATTCAAATTTTGCGTCTTTTGCGCCATGTTTAGTTCTGAAGTACAATTCGCTTTTCATAGGAACTTAAATAATGTAAAAATTTAAGATTTTTAGTTTGTTCAATTTAAGGGATTTTTAAATATTATCTGAAATACAATTTCCATAATAGAAGTGTTAATCCGTTACTTATAAACTAATGTAATGTATAGGAATTGAAATAATTTAAAAAAAGACGCAAAATTTGAATCATTAATTTTTTTTAAACATCGAAAGGTTAATTTAGACCAATCAATATTTTAATAATTATTTTTGAAATACAAAGCCCAAAAAGCTGAGAAATCCTTTCCCTTATGTAGAAAATATTAAAATATTTCAGTATCTGACAAAATATTTCGAGGCTGACTAATTCCACTGTACTTAAATAGCAAATTATACGGATTTTTCTCTTAAGCCTCCTTTCACCTGCAAAGATCCTGAATAGTAAAGGAAAGTTCTGATATTTCAAAATATGTATTTTCTTTTGAAGAAATGCGCCCACCCATCCAAGTAGAATTTCGCCTGATGAGAAATTGTGGATTGAATTCAATTCAGGGCTACCCCACATAGAGTTTGCAGAAGGAACTGTCAACTGTTAAAATATTAAATGAATAACATGATAACCACCAGGATAGGTGGTTATCATGTTATTCAAAGAGTTCCTGTTGAGTCTAAGAGGGTGGGATATGGCAGCTGAAAACATGGGGGGGGGGCAAACAGTACGCCCCCCCATATGGATAATACTAATTATTTTTTTCAGGTAAGTTCTTTTGTCTCTTAGAAGCAAATATATTTCAGATAAAAAAAAATTTTATAATAAAAAAAAAAACTTTTCTGAAAATTTTTTTTTAAATTTTTTATTTATAAAAAATAAGAACGGTAAATATTAAAAAAACATAGGTATGATATTTTTCATGATCAATGATTTCCTGCCTATGTTGACTTTTTCTTCCCCAACAAAACACCAATGACAACTAATGTACATTAACAACAATTAATGTACATTAATCTACAAAAAATAAGCATATAAAAATAAATATTTAAAACAAAGTATTTATGCGCATCTATGCATTTCGTTTTTTTTTACTTAGATTTCAGCAAAAAAGAATCTTTTTAAATACATTTTTTTTTGTTTAAAATTAGTTTCGTATAATTAAAAAATTATAATAAGAAAAAAAAAACAGTAAGTATTATAAAACATAAGTATGATCTTTTTCATGATCAATAATTTCCAGCCTATGATGACTTTTCCTTCCCCAACAAATCACCAATGTGGGATAAAATAATGTACATTAATCAACAAAAAATAAGAATATAAAAATAAATATTTAAAGCAAAGTATTTTTGCATGCATTTCTTTTTTTTTTACTTAGATTTCAACAAAAAAGAATATTTTTAAATATATATATATATATTTTTCTGTTTAAAATTAGTTTCGTTTAGTTAAAAAATCATAGTAAGAAAATCTGCTTTTTAAATACTAATTAAGAAATCAGCTTACAACTAGTATCTTAAAATAATAATTATGAGAAATGCTCTAAAAAATCGTGCTCTTTTCCGTATTCTGTACAAAATTTTAGTACGATTCTTGGTTTTTAAAAAAAAAATCGGCGTTTTGCTTTTTTAAACGCCAATACTGGCCACTTTCTCTCCCTTTGTTGCTACCTCATCCCCGTACTGACTTAAAGAGCAACCCAGTTTCCATGTAATCCGGTCTACCTACCTTTCTCTCCAGTGCCAACTTAAGGTGGAATGGACTATAGTTCCCAAGCATACGTGGTGCTCATTTATCGACCCACTGAAGGGATGAAAGGCTGAGTCAGCCTTGCCCGGTCCGAGGATCGAACCAGAGACCTGTGGCACGACAGCGCGAAGCGCTACCGCTCAACCACCGGGCGTCATATATATATATATATATATATATATATATATATATATATATATATATATATATATATATATATATATATATATATATATATATATATATATATATATATATATATATATATATATATATATATATATATATATATATATATATATATATATATATATATATATATATATATATATATATATATATATATATATATATATATATATATATATATATATATATATATATATATATATATATATATATATATATATATATATATATATATATATATATATATATATATATATATATATATATATTTCTTTTAATAAAAATTGTGACGAAAAGTTTAAATTTTTATCTAAGAAGGGCAAGAAAAAGATAGTAGTAAACAATTAACGTAGTAAAACATTCTTACCCACATTAGTTTGATCGGACAAATCCAGTACATAGAATTGCAAAATATATTCTCTTGAAATTCTTGGATGAGTCTAGAAAAAACACTATTTATTAGAATAAAAGTCTACGAAAAAAACAGTCCACAAAAAAAAAAAAAAAAAAAAACAGAAAAAAAGCTATGAGTAATTTTTTTTAAACAAAACTTTTTTTTTATACTTGACTTATTTTGGCTGTCCAAAATCCTGTTTCCATGTTGTCGCAAGCAATGAAGATGGAATGCAGTTTTACCAAAAGATCCTTAAATACAGAAAAACGAATTATTAGAAAAATCGTAAAAATAGTGTCAAAATTAAATAAAAAAAATATTTTCAATTACATTCAGCTACCCCATAAATTAACTATGAAGTTTCAATTGCCGAAATTTTTATTCTCCGGATTATTAAATTACAAACAAATTATAGCTGAATTAGCTGTTCTACGGAACGAATCCTTCTAAAGTGCTATTTTTTTTATATTTTTTGTAACAGTCGTTCCAATTTTGAGTTCACAGCTACTATCGTTCAACTTTGAACCCAATCCAGAAGACTGATCAAGCATTGAGAGAAATTTGCTTTGGTTTAGGACTTTATGATGGAACGGATCTGCATTTGCGTTACATGGAGAAGAAAACTACGAAAACATCCCAAAGTTAGCCAGGCAATAACGGAACTCTAATCCATGATCCGTCTACCACTGAGGATATTTCACGTCAGCACTGCAGACAGTGCGAGCCGGGTGCGGGATTCGTATCGAGCAACCATTGTATCGAGCTCGAGTTACCCCATTAGGTGGCGAGAGCTCTATTCTCCGAGCCACCATGACTCAAAAGTAAATCGTCCGAACGGGGACTTTCAATGCCATTAGGTTAATTAAGGTAATTTTGTTAATGTTAGAATAGGTTGTATTAAGCCATAGAGCTTTTTTTATAAATAAATATTTTACTGAAACACGTATTTTTTAAAAAATTTTTTTAATTATTTTTTTCTAGGTCTTAAATATCGAGATACTACTTGAAGTTTTACTCTTCTAAAAAAAGTGGACTAGGTGATCACTAATATAGCGGATCAGCCGGAAACTAATATTTTATTTTTACATTTGCTAGGTAAATGGTAGTTAGCAATTAAAAGCTACAATGCCCGTTCCTTACGGCTAGTAATTAAAAGTTACAATGTCATTACTCGCGTTGATTTTCAATGCTTACTAAAAAAAAAAAAAATTACTTCAAAAAGAAGAAAATTATACTAAAATTAAAAAAAAATCGATTTAGAAATTCATATATTACGTCAATTCATATATTAAGAAGTACTTTTATATGAAACTTCTTCTGTCGCTATATCAACAATCATTTTCATAATCAACTGCCGTCGTATTAATGGTTGACATAGTGACGATCTATGCGATTCATAGCCAAAAAATATCTCGTCTCAATCCACCTTTTCCATTCTAAAGTGAGTTTTAAACCTATAATTAAATAACAGATTTTGAATGGTTTTTAACTCTTAAAGTAAGCTGAAGAATTCACGGTAAACGTATTTGATGATTTAATATTAACAAGTATCCAATGATTTAATCTGACAAGATTGATTTCAACAATGAAAAATTCCTCATAAGAACCATGCTGTTGTAGTTGTAGTTCATTTACATCGCATTAGAGCTGCACAATGGGCTATTGACGTGCCACAGTGCACAGGAACTCCGTTGCCCACTAAGCAACACCCCTCGCCCTTGACTTCGGTGATCTGTCTTAACGAACAGTCCACTGCGGGACCTTTAAGAACCATGCTAAGATTTTCAAAATGTAAACAATTACCTTATTGCTTGCTTCATCTCTGTATGAATATGCACCGTATTTCTCAGCCAAAATGATTTCTGTGGATTCAAAACATCTTGTAGATTTAGTCGGTGATTGTAAAGAAATTTTTACTTCAATTGGACCACTTTTGCCTTTTAAGTGAACTACATTACCTAGAATAAAAAAAATCATCGAATTAATTATTTTATTTATCACACTTATGCTCTTTATAAATAGAATATGCAAATGAAGGTTACATGATTAGTCCACTCTCTACTCTTCCCCTCTTTCGTTTCCCTGTTTTCGGAGTCCCGCAGTGGACTGATCGTTAAGACACGGTTCCAAGTAGATCACCGAAGTCAAGCATCACTGGCTGCGGCCAGTGCGCGGGTGGGTGACCACTTGGATCAGTCTGCGTAGGGACCTCGTTTAACTGTTCTACCGTAAAGTGCTCGACTTCGCGTGCAGGTCGTCGGGCTACCGAAGCGAGGGTGCCATCCCCTCTGCGGAGGATCAAAATTGTGATGACATGTCTTCAGATCATCCTCGGGGATGTTTCCCAGACCGTCGCCAGTAGACCATTGTGCAGGTGCGACGTAAATGAAGAAATCAAATCAAACCATGTTTTCGGCGAATCTAGCTTTTTTCCCCCACATAAGTATATTCCAATTCTTACTGAAATGTAATACCGTGGGGAAAAAACAAGATTTTCAGCAACCATGATAACAGAGAGAGAGAGAGAGAGAGAGAGAGAGAGAGAGAGAGAGAGAGAGAGAAAGTGTGGAAGTCGTGTATCTTTGAGAAAAATTATGCAAAGAGTAGTGTATTGCAGTAGATGCCTTGCTATTGATTTTTGACAAATTTATATCCACATAAAATTTTAACAAGCATTAAAATGTTCATTAATTAGGGTTACTATAGCCAGTCACACGATTTTTTCACCATGCTTTCTCGTTCTCCGTTTCCATGGATACGGAAAATCTTGTTTTTCCCTTTTGTAATCATATTCCAATTTCTTTTGAAACTTACTGCAGTAGATAAAACGGAAGATTCGCCGTAACCATGATAACATGAAAGTGTAGAGATAGAGGAAATCGCGTAACCTAGTAGTAGATAAGTTGCTATAGATGTTTGACAAATTTTCATTTATATCAACATTTAATGAACATTAAAGTACCATCGATTTGGCTTATTGTGGTCAATTTTAAACTTCTAGTAAAAGCTTTCTAAGCTTCTTTATCAGTTAAATAAAGGAAATAATTTTTTGACTTGGTTCTGGGATTAAAGCATTGATTTATGGTGTTTAAATATATATTCATTATTTTCTCTCTCAGTAGAAAATCAAAGCTATATAGATCGGCAAAATTACAGCAAAAGTTTATTGAAACAATGCCAAAATATTGACTATCAATAAATTTATATTATCGATAACATGGCAATATAAATTATACTAGAAACGGTCTGAAAAAGATAGAAATATGCGTTGTTAAGAAGCACAGAACTCTAGAAGATATTTTAGTGCTCTAGCTAGCTGCAAAGTGAAATTTGATTGCAAGATTTAATCCTCACAGACACGAAAGCGAAATAATTAAAGCATTGTAAAAAAATGAGATAGAGTTCACTAAAGGCAAATAAAAAAAATTTCTCATAACACCACTGGTACTTATTTTTTAAAAATAAATACTGACATTCTATGTGAAACAGCGTTTATTAAATTGCCAGAACCCCATATTCAAAGCAAGTCAGTATAAGAACAAGAAAATTCTCATACCTTTTTCGATAAAGGATTGCACCTCATCTGCTACAAGGAAATTTATAACAATCCCTCTGATATTAGACGAAAAATATGGTACCGGAATATTTTCTTGCAAACTTGCCCTAAAGAAAAGCAAGAGAGTATTTTCCAAGTATATACAGAAGAAGAAACAAAAAACATCACTTTGAATAATTTATATTCAAGTGACAGGATAAGTATGTAGTATGTAGAAATCCGACCGTGAAATCAAAATTTATTCCAGGTGTTCATTATTATTATTATTTTGCTCAGTGTATAGTGCACAAAATAAAAAACGAACCGCCCTGATTGACTTTTGATCTAATGATCGGATCTTTACGTTCTAGAACTCAATCTTAAAGGTTCAAAGGACTCACCCCAAGTATGCTTAGTGCAACCGATATTTTAAATTACGAAATCAGACATAAAAACGTACTTTCCGTGAATAAACACGCCTTGTTATTTTTTATTATTTTATTTAATAACACGTCTTTCTTTTCGACGGATTCGGATTTTTAACCCAAAAAACATTCGCAATCTGGGAAAAGTGGTGCTAATAGTTAGGTCAGGAGAGCAGTCCAAAGTTTGGATCTTTTAATATTAATTTTACCTTTTACGTATGTTTCTCGAGAACTTCTTAAGTAAATTGAAAAATTTTTGCACACAATTATAAAATTTGTTTATCTAAAGATATTCTATTGCACAAAATATTTGAGTAAATATTTGTTATTTTTTATTATTTTATTTAATAACACGCCTTTCTTTTCGACGGATTCGGATTTTTAACCCAAAAAACATTCGCAATCTGGGAAAAGTGGTGCTAATAGTTAGGTCAGGAGAGCAGTCCAAAGTTTGGATCTTTTAATATTAATTTTACCTTTTACGTATGTTTCTCGAGAACTTCTTAAGTAAATTGAAAAATTTTTGCACACAATTATAAAATTTGTTTATCTAAAGATATTCTATTGCACAAAATATTTGAGTAAATATTTGTTATTTTTTATTATTTTATTTAATAACACGCCTTTCTTTTCGACGGATTCGGATTTTTAACCCAAAAAACATTCGCAATCTGGAAAAAGTGGTGCTAATAGTTAGGTCAGGAGAGCAGTCCAAAGTTTGGATCTTTTGATATTAATTTTACCTTTTACGTATGTTTCTCGAGAACTTAAGTAAATTGAAACATTTTTGCACACAATTATAAAATTTGTTTATCTAAAGATAATTCTATCGCACAAAATATTTGAGTAAATATTTGTTATTTTTTATTATTTTATTTAATAATAAACGAAAAACTTAAATTATAAGGTATACAATTTTTTGTATCATTTTAAATAATGTAATTTTACATGGCAAATTATAAAATTTCAAATTAGTTATAATTAAACTGTTTTTTTTTTAATATTATCTTCTCGCCTCTGAAATATATTTAGTCTGAATTATATTTCCCCCTCAATTAGGTTCCTTGTTACCCAATCTTACCCTATATGTTTTAGGAGTAGTATAATGTTTGGTTGCTTGTATGCTTGGTTTGAGTGCATTAAGGGTATTTATAAGAAAAATGAAGATTGCGTCGAATTAAAGTTGTCAAATGTAAGCAATCCGAATCGAAAACTTTACAGCAAGAATTGATGAAAATTAACAGTTCAATCACAATGCCAACTTTAATTACTGATCCCTAGTACATTTAATATTTATTTTTCAAAAACTTAATCTACACATCATTAATATTTCATTTTAGCCTAAAACTTAAAATGATAATTTATTTGATAAACAGCAAAAATGACCTGCTAAAAGAAGTTATAAATTTTACCAGTTGGAAGTAGAATCTTGATTTTGTTCAATATTCCAAGAAGATAAAGAAATCATTCGTAAATTTTCACTCTTAAAGCAGAGTCTAGAGTTCATTGATGGTTCCTGCAAAGATTATAATAGTATTAAAAAATCTTGTTACTTTACTATGAGTACTAATAATAGAGATAACTGGAGAAGGATGAGAATAATATTTAGTTTTTGATGACAAGGGGATCGCTACAGAGGATAGCAGTCCAGCTTTACAATAAAGTGAGGACAAAATTCCATGTCTTGAAGCTCTTCATAACTGGCAAAGATTTTTTAGAAAGTCACTTTATTGATACCAATTTACTCCAGATATAAAGAAAGTTGGCATAATCTTAATGGTATGTTAGCATAGCTTGAGAGTTAACCGGACTTAAGATAAGCTCAGAAGAATGTTCTAAATGCTACATTTTAATTAGCTTAGAAATATCAGCTTTAGAATATATGGGTACGATTGGAAGCTGTTTACAATAAAATTCTATTGAAAATCGCCATACTTAATGATTTGCCAGAGAAAAATGTTGTAAACATACAGATGACCTTAAATAAGTTTTTAAATCTAAAACTTCCGCACTATTCATAAAACCACTTGACTTTCCAAATATTAAAATCAAAATGTTCGAAGAATAAAGTGCCATTCTAAATAAATTAGAGCCATAAAATGGCTGCTAATTTAATTCAATTCTAATTTTTCAGAAATTAACAATGCAACTCACAGGTTTAACAAATGCACAGATAAAAAATTATTACGATTGTGTTAACCTATTTTTTCCTACTATTCTCGACTTGTATAACAAAAGTTTGGTAAAGGATTCTTGACATAAATAGTCAACTGGTTAAAAATTAATAATATAGTTTAAAAATAAATAATACAGTTCATATTTAGTTTAAATGAAAATAATAAAAAATTAATAATATAGTTCAGTTTAAAACTTAGTAATATAGATTTCTCATCCCCACAATTCGTACGAAACTTAAGTTCTACTTTATTTATTTTAATAAGTGAATTGGGGAAAAGGTCTACTTGAATACAAGACAGTAGGAAGAAAAATGGACTGAATATCATACCTTTAATATTTATTGGCTCCCTGAACCGTGTGCTGAGGATCAAGGTGAAAAGTGTTTAAGTTACCATTAATATGAGTACTAATGTGTAGGTGTAAATCTTTTTCACAACACCATACTCGATTTCCCTTAAGTGTGCCCATCCCCCTTCCCAATTAAATTCCCTCAGAAATAGCTTTTTATCTCAATTTGCTTGGTTTTCTTTCTGTACAACTCCCGATAAATGTAGTGTACAAAATTAAAAAAAAAGAGAATACCCTAAACTAATGGGGTAATGATCAAATTTTCACGCATTAAGCACTCAATCTTATACAGGCTGTCCCAAAACTCATGGTAATTAAGTTAATGGTTGATAGAACACAATTAGGCAAGTGCAAATTACCACACAATCCATGGACCGAATGCAAGTCGTAACACTCTAGAGAGTGTTTCCCAGCGACCGCTATAAAAAGTCTGTTCAGAAAAGCTGTCTTTCATTCGCTCTGTGAATCACCGATGAGATAGATGCGTACTCAAACCAGAAGAAGGCAGAGATGCATTACGTGTACGGAGCTGCTGGCGGCTATGCAAGGAAAGCTTAAAGATTATATCCAGAGCATCTTCTTACAAGATGCGTCCCCTGATGCTAGGACATTTCAACGACTACACCTACAACTCTGAGAAAGGGGTTATTTTTCGATATGCATGCAGGATACCGGACGTGGCAGGAGTATAAGAACGTCATCTGTAACGGACGACATTGAGCATCGTATCAGCGAGAGGCCTAAATCTAGCACGCGGGCACTGTCCCAGGCCGTTCACGTTTCTTGTAATGCGATGTGGCAAATGCTGCGAAATGGAGGAATTGTCCCCACCATGTGCGGAGAGTTTAAGGACTGGAACCATCAGATTACCAGACATATGACAATTTTGCCATATAGTTTCTTCAATAGACGGCTGTGGACCCGGAATTTTGTACACTTGTGTTGCTCACGAACGAAAGGACATTCACAAGTAAGGATATTTTAAATGTCCTCAACTAGCATGTATGGGCAACTGAAAACCCTCGCGCAATACGTCCACATTCGCTCCAGCAACGTTTCGCTCTAAATGTTTGGGCCGAAATCGTGCATGATCCTCTGATTGGGCCATACCTGCTATTAACACACCTGGATGGAGATTCATACCTTGTGTCTTTGCAAGTGTAGCCAGAAGAACTAAACCGTGTTCCAGCACACACCACACGACACATGTGGTTCCAACATGATGGGGCACCAGTTAATTACAGTGCAGATGGGCGTAACTCCGATAGATATCATTCGGGCGTAACTGAGATAGATATCTCCGATAGTATCCGGGGCGATGGGAAGTTCGTGGCGGTCCAATCAACTGGCCAGCCCACTCACCCAGTTTGTTATGTAAGGATTTTCTCTTCTGGGGTCATATGAAGAGCCTCATCTGTGATGATGGTCCCATAGATTCTGCTGAATACCTTGTTGCTCTGATATGCCTAGCTGCTGACACCATTAGAGAAATGACCGGTGTTTTCGCTACTGTACAGCTGTAACTCCTTTGACGGTGTGAAGCCTGCGTTAATGTTGGCGGGTGCAACTTTGAGCAATTCCTGAGATTGGGGACTTTGTGTTATTTAATTTCATGTTGTTGAATGAAATGTTTTTCGTAATTTCATCAGTTTCTTTTCATTTCATCTATCTCAGTCCTGTTCATCTCTGTCATTCTCATCATTTCCCGACACAGCATGTATTCTGCTCTATAATGATTTCGATCATGGATTGTATGGTGATTTGTGCTTGTCTACTTGCGTTCTATCACTCTTTAACGTATGCACTATGAGTTTTGGGGCACCCTGTATGTGCTTAATTTTATATATATATGATAATTAATATGCTGACTACATTTCAAGTTTCGAAATCTGGCACAAAAACGTACTTTCTTTGATTACCCACACATTGACTCTCACATTATAGAGAGTAGCCGTAATTTGGAAAATAAAGTTCCAATAGTTTAGAAGAAAGAGCAGAGCTACTTTAGCAAATCGAAACATTTTTGCATACAATTATAAAACTCGCTTATTCGAGGATAATTGTATATAAAAACAGTTATAAATAATCCTCAGCAGTCCCAGGGCCGAAGATAATTGCCCCGCTCTCTTTTCCCACTTACGTACGGCCTTGACTACATCACATGTAAATTACTTGCTTAATATTCTTAAATTGTCATATGAAATATAAATGCTACTTCTTCACTGAAATTCTAGTATTTCAAAATTTTCCTAGAATTAACACGTGTTCCCGGTCTTACCCTCTAGTGGGTAACTAGTAATTTTTAAAGAAATCATTTGTACAAAAAGTAGTATATATTTGACTTTTCAGGAATGATATATTGTACAAACAATGGATATTATGATTTAATGCGTCAGTATCTAAGTTAGTTGATCAGGCCTTTAAATACTACCTGATTTTACTTCAATTTCCCCTGTATTTGAAATTAAAAGTTTGTAAGCATTTCAATTCTAAATTTTTTTCAACTAGTATTAGACACTAGTGGACTGCGCCCCCTGCTCGCTGACGCTCGCCATACTCCGAAAATTGCTACGCAATCTTAAATGGTTTGCTTCCGTAAACCAAGCTCGCTTCACTCGCTACTAACTTAGGTACATTGCAAATGCACAAAATTCTAAGAATTCAAAACAATCATTCAAATCCATATAACAACTTTAAAAAAAAAAAAAAAATTACATCTTTTTAGTAAATACTAAGTCATTAAAATAAATTTGAATTCAAATAATGATTTCAATTGAATTCAAATAATAAATTGAATAAATTGAATTCAAATAATGAGTAATTCGTTAAACCTATTAGAAATCTCTATAGTATAAAATCTTAAAGCGTAACAGCACGACTGAGACTCATTTTTCAATGAATAACTAATAACAATAATAAAACAAATAAATTCGTGATATAAATCAAAAATCGTCAAATAAGTTCGTGAAAAAAAAGCGCTTTCGACAAAATACGAAAATAGATATCTATCGAGAAAGACTACTCACTTCTGCCTAGCTTAATAGTATGAGATTGCCGCAGGTGAGAATGCTCTCTCTGGTTATTTCCGTTTCCGTTTTTAAAAGCGCTATATGTTGAGCCACCTCAGTAGATTTAGCATGTGACATTTTTAACGGCAATCATTGGTCGATTTTCTATCGACAGAGTTGGAGAGTTGTAATGAGACTTTTTTTGGTCGCCGTGTAAGAGAAATATATATATAGATATTCACTTGCGTTTTTTAATATTTTTAATTATATTTTAAGAACATTTTTAAATTAAATTACGTCTTCCTCCCCCCAATTACCTTTTTGAAAATATGAACTGAACTATTTTACCGTAAGACTATCTTGTTTTAATGAATGTCTCTAATTGCAGAGTCAACTTACGAGCATAATTCGAGTTTTCTGTTGTTTTCCATCTGTTCTAATATACTAAAGAAAGAGAGAAAAAAATCAATTATCAAAAAAACTTTTAAATCCAGAAAACGTTATTGAAATGAATTTAAATATCTCACAGTTAAGAAGTCAATCCAATAAGTATAATCAATATTTAGATTGGAATGTGCGGTAATCAATTTAGATTGACACAATTCTTGCTGAGGAACCAGAGAAGGAACGATTTGGATATTCATCACGCTTTCAATTGATATGTCACTATTTATTTTCAATTCTTGCGAAATAATTTTCAAAGTTTCTTCCAATAAGGATCTGAAAAGAAGTTTTATATACAATTAAATGTATTTATACTCCATGGCAAGTTGCAAAAAAGATCATTGTGGTATTAGATACAAGTAATCATCCGCGACTTCATATAGTTCCGTTTTATTTCGTTATCAAATTTCACAAATATGCTTCCAAAACAAATGAAAAGCTTTTAAATGTTAAACACGCCAGTCAAAACTTCAATTCATGCTATCTTTTAGGATATACAGTAAAACCTCATTAAGTCGTCACTCCGCTTAAGTCGTCGTTTTCCTATGGTCTCGTCATAAGGCATATGAAATATAAGACAGATGATATGAAATATAAGACAGATGAAATATAACTATTCATGATTTAATTTCAACATTTTGTGGGTTGTGATATTTCCTAAGCTTTGATACATGAACTATTTCAAAATTGTGTTTACTTAAATTATTCTTTTATTTTTTTTTTTTGTAATCGGTTTCTTGATCATTCTTTCTTTTTCCTATTTTTCTTTTTATTTTTGTTACCTTTTTTTCCGTCGATATTAACCTGATAATGTACGCATCCATTACCTAGATCTATTTTCGAATCATTTGAACTTTTTGGACATTCTTTCTTTTTATTTTTTCAATGTTTACTTCCACAGAAACATCATTAACTTTTATTTTTTCGATGTTTACTTTTACTGAAACATCTTTTTCATCATTTTTATTTTTTCGCTGTTTACTTTTACTGAAACATCTTTTTTGACCTTAACATTTTGAGAATTCTGCTGTCTAATGTGCAAAGATAAGTTGTCACTTTTAAAATTAGCTGAGATGATCAGTCTCTTACCAAATAGAGTAACAACTGGCCCGACACAATCAATAAACAAACAAAAATCCTTGCAAGTCTGCAGTCCTACTAAAGCATATGGTAAATTAGTATCAAGTATAAAAACTTGGTGAGTTAAAAATTTCGCCTATCGTAATAAGAGAAACTCACAAATTTTGTTTAGTGTTAACTGTCCTTTTGTTTGGGTAACAAATAAGCTTTCACATTTTTTAAATAGGAATATTTAGTTTTGACCATTTCCGAAAAAGTAAAAGAATTACAAATTTCTTTAAGTTTATTTGAAAACTCTTCATCGTTAGGTTCAAAAGAAAGTACTGAAAAATTTAGAATTTTG
This sequence comes from Parasteatoda tepidariorum, assembly GCF_982258835.1. NCBI lineage: Eukaryota > Metazoa > Arthropoda > Arachnida > Araneae > Theridiidae > Parasteatoda > Parasteatoda tepidariorum. Next base: position 29,729,600 of record NC_141761.1, read on the forward strand.
CGTGGTTAAATCTGAAAAAATCATTTGTAACAAAAGTTTTAAAAAAAATTAATTTTGTTTGCCGTCACTAGTATAATTGACGTTTGAACCACATTTGTTTCCATCAAAAACATTTTAAATGCACTATAAATAACAATATTATATCATAATTATTATATAAAAAATTATATAAAATCATTATTATATAAAAAATATGAATCATTATTATATAAAAAAAATAATATAAACACTAGAAATGCAATCTAATCATTAATAATATGCTATTGAATTATTCATAATAAAAAGTTTAGATCACGGCTAATCTCTGATGTCTAAAAAAAAATATGAACAACCTACTCTCCAACGTCGACCTTCATCAATTTCGTTGAAGAGGAAAAAAAAAAAACACTTTAATGGCATTTTTATCTTCACCCTAAACACTATAGTAAAACAAAAATATAAATTCAACTAATCAATAAATCATAGAAACTGTAACACATAAAACAATAAATATGAAAATAATTTTTCTAAATATTTCTTATGCCAATCAAAACAATCAGTTCACTGAAAAAAAATTTCAACAGTAAATACGATCAATGTATAAAAAATAATTGTTTCAATTGAAACATCAAGTATTAGAAAAAAAATTTTTAAAATCATAATCTATGACTTTGTTATTTACATGAGCACTTTTTTTTTATTAATCAATAAAAATTAAAGAAATTATTTTAGGATAAATGTAAAAAAAAATTTGCAAAAAGGATACGAGAAAAAGTTCGAACCAGCCCAAGAAGACATCAACATCAGATGAAAGTTGATAGGAAAAAAAATTTGTTTCTTCGATTCCAAAACACATTTTGAAAATCACAACATCAGATGTTCTAACTTCTTTGTTAAGAGGAATCATATTTCTTTGAATGAGGCGGGGTGAGACTCATTTATTGACGATAAAAACCAGAGTAGCACTGGGAGAAAGGAGTAAGAAAACTTTCCGGACGGAAGGGATGGGGTTTCAAATCGAAAACTTTTTAACGTCTATCAGGAGTCCAATGCAGATTTTCCCTTATTTCTAATTATTAATTGTCGTGAGTTAAAGAAAAATCAGACTGATAATTTTCAACTGTCCAGGCGAATGAGATATTCGATGTATTTTTTTCCCTGGTGGATTAATACCCCAAGGAACCCATTACAGCTACCCATCCCATTGTTACAGTACAAAAGAGCTTTTCAATCATCCTTTGGCAGAGAGAGGGGGGGAGGTCAAATTAGCAAAACCCTCTATCCCACATCGGAAGGGTCAAAAGGTAGTTTGCTTTGTTATCTAACTTTGATTCATTTTCTTGTGAATCATTTCATGCATATGAAAGAGTTCAAAATCTTCTTTTGATAGATGATGTAAAAAGAGAATCTATTGATGTTACTCTATTCTTTGAGTTTTTCGCCTGGTGATTACAAAAGTATATGTACACTGAGTGACCAAATTATTATGACCATCTCAGTTTTATGCAAATGAGTTATTGCGTCACAGCGCTGCCGCTAGAGGGCAAGATAACTATAACACGGGAATGCTGGACAAGTGTCCCATTCCAGATGAAGACGCCATAGGAGACGGACGTGCCTTGCGAGTTCTCCGAGCCGGGGGCTCGGTCGCCATGCAGCGGGATGACCTACGATGTGTTCCGGCCAGCCAGTCGTCACCACCTCCATGCCTTAGCGATGATCTCTTCCTCTCTTCGTGAGCGTTTGATTCAGACCTGATGACTGCAGTGCTTCTGCGACGACGATCACTGATCAATGTTTGAAAGACAGAACATCAAGATGAAATAGTTTTCAAATCCAGCCAACGTGAACACACCGTGTAAGCGGCAGTAGTAACTTGTTTAGCCTAGACGTACGTGAACGTGATGATTGCATTGACCTTTCGTTAGTAGCATTTAGGCCTGTCCGACATGTTAATGGCGGTCATTTGCGTTTGAAACCGATCGGTCGAAGCATGTTTCGCAAGTAGGAGTCTGGCTTTACTAACATCTATTGTCCTTCGGGTCCTCGGCAGTTTAGTTACTAGCGGAGACTGGAGATGTTAATTATGAATTCGAGATAAGTAATCTTAAAAACAGCGAGATGTTTTCCTCAAGCAAAGCACAGTGGACTTCATTTTTGATGATTACTCTCAACTCTTTTTCAAGTCACCACAGCTTTTCCGCATCATGGCAATGTGCCATTTTTCTCCCCACTTCAACTTTAGCATTATGCTTTTCACCTTAGGGCTTCACCTCAACGATACTTACTTCATGATGAAGGGGTAAAGGGCCATCATGGCCTCAGGGACCCCGACCAACCCACACGACTAAGACTAAGACTAAGGACAAGTGAGTGATCAGTTACACTGTGTTGCTTGCTCAGATATGGGAAAGAAAAGTGATTTAACTGAATTTCAACGTGGAATGATTGTGGGTGCGAGATGTGTCGGAACGAGCATCAGCAAAACAGCTGCACTTGTGAAGTGTTCTAGAGCAGCAGTTGTTAATGTGTACAAAGAATGGACAATCAAGCAAAAAACCGGATCTCAACGTCAGACTTGCGGTCGTCACAGGGCACTGAATGCTCGATCAGAGAGAAGGCTGGCCAGGGTTGTGCAGCGCAACAGGAGAGCAACAGTGCGACAAATTGCAAGTGATCTTAATCAAGGAGCAACTGTGAACGTCTCTGAACGGACTGTTCGACGCACATTGCGCCGTATAGGGTATGGAAGCAGACGACTGAAGGGGTGGTCATAATAATTTGGCCACTCAGTGTATAAGTTCGTCCAAAAGTAAATAAAATTAAAAATGCAGATAATACAGAATGTCTTTTTTTTGCTTAAATCAGAACTTTTAGGTCATGGATAAGTATACTCAGAAGGAATTAAAACTAATATAATTGGAAAATAAAGATTTATTTTTATATAAAATCTATTAATCTTGGTGAAGTTCATTTATAAGTAAATAAATATTAAATGTATATAAAACGAAAACTAAATGAAATATTTATTATAGTGCGCATTGGATCCTTTTAATTATGTATTAGTTCACTCATAATAAAGGAGTAAAATTTGAAACCTGGCGAAAGGTAATGTAAAAGTTTTTTTTTATGTATGATTTGAGGTTTTTTTAATATATATATGTAACATAAAAAGCTTTTATTAATCTTTTTATGTTAGTTTCTTTGCTATAAAACAACTCCTACTTTATTACTAATTAATTATTCTATTTGAAATACTTTCTCACACTTTTAAAAGCCGCATCCTGTTTCTAAATCTATTTTTAGCCAAAGTATGCATACATTTAAATAAAGATCTTTTTTCCCTTTTAAGCCGTGGGAATCACTCGAGCAAGTTCATTAACCAATTGTAATTTCTGAGATTTCCCTCTTTTCCCTAAATAGAGACATTTTAGGATTTTTTGCAAGATTTTCCCTACCAGAAAGACTGTTTGCTGATGGAGTAAACATCACTTCTTCGCTCCCACTCAACTAAGAATGATCAAATAAAAGTTACTCTGATTTAATTAAAATCCTGTGTCTGTTTTCCTGCTCGGTCCGACTGCAACATTTTACAAGCCGAGCAGGATTATAAGAACTGATGAAACGGGCGCAGGATAATATAAAATGCTTCTTCAAAATATAATTCAAAAGTTAAAATAAAAATACAATTGGCTGAATCATAAAATTGCTCCTGAACTGACATTGCTCGTGAAACACATATTATTCTTTTGAAACATGACTAAGGAAATTTGATGCCAAAAATAATTAAAAGAAGATTTTTGGGACTTCTCTTTCAAGTATCCATTGGAGTGGTCTCAACTGTATTTTAACAGTGCCTGACGTCTTCGTTTCCGTTATAACCATTACAGAAATGGATCTCAACGCTGCCTGATTTGATTCTCACCCACTTGAATGCTAGAAGCACTTTCTCTTTTGACGGAATCCCATTTGTGTATACCAACTTGATGGAAATGTCATCATATAAAATAATAATAAAAAGAAAATGATTTTACGATAGGTTTGTGCAACGCGATGCGTCGTCAGAGGTCAGATAATCTGTCAGCTGATATGTTCAAAAACGAAACCTTGAATGGTTTTCAACACCCGTTAACAAAATCCTCAACTGTTGGTGCTATGTGTTCAGTGTGTGAACTTTAGTGGATCGTGCTTAGTGATGAAAACTTGTGAACAAAAATAGATGAATGCTATGAAAATCTTCTTTGGGGGGATTAATATTTTACACATTTTATATCAATTATACTTACTTGACAAATCGTGCTCTGATATTTTTAATGATTGATATTAATGATGAAATTTTTAATTGATTTTTAATGGTGAAATTTTTAAACGTGAATGCTTTCTAATCATTCACGCTCATATCTCGAAATTAAAACAAACAAATTTATGGCTATTTATATTTTGATAATATTTCAATTTATTGATATTATTATTCAATGGTTTACCATATTATTTGTTTAAATTAAATAATATTAAAATTTAGTATTACCATCATATTTTTTTTTTTCACTTTTGATTCAGTATGATTATAGTTTTAATTATTATTTAAGGAGTCACTTTTTATATTGCATTATATATCACAGTGTATAATATATTGATTGTAGAAGTAAAATTTAAATTTTTATTTAATTATGGTGTTTAAAAAAGCAAAATATGTGTTATTCATAAATTTAAAATTTTTTTCCTTCTAAATGTTATATTTAATTATTGAAATTTATTTTGGTTATTTTAATGCCCTTACTGAGTGGCAAAAATTACAAATTTAATATGCATCAAAATGTAGAGGATAAACCAGACATACTAGTCTTTGAGCCTGACATTGGTGTTCAATTCACATCCTGGCTCAAACACTTCGAAAAACAAACTCTAGATGCTAAATGTAATGACGAATGGAAAGTTAGAAATTTTCAAAAATTCATTAAAGGTTCAGCTTTGAAATTGTATATTAATAACTGCCTTAATTGTAATTCATATCAGGAAATAGTTGAAATTTTTCAAGAACATTATTTTTCACCTCTCTTTGGCTTAAACGATTTTCAAAATTTAAAATTTTCTGGCCAAGCTAAAGACCTTAACTCATATTTTACTGAAAAGGTAGAGTTAGGTAGAAAGATAGGTTTAAGTAATGAACATATAATTGAGGGTCTATCTATAGATTTGCCTCCCCAAATTAGGACACTTTTGGTTTTAAAAGAACCCAAAACCCCGATTGAATGGCTCACAATTGTTTCGAAAATAATTCATGATGTACCTACGGTCTTACCCCAAACTGAAACTAAACAAAAATTACCAGAATCCAAATTTAATGGGTATGGACCACAATATCAAGGCTGGGTACCAAGGCGGCCATTCTTTAACATCTCGGGTAATCCAAATTATAATCCTCAACAAAATCAAAATTTTTCCCGGCCTAGTCAAAGTTATAACCAACAATCCCAATTTAGACCTACAATTCGAAATGAAAAGTTTCATATAAATGAACAACAAACAAGTCATTTCGCCCAGGCTTCCCAGGAGTTGCCTCCTAAGCCATGTAAATACTGTGATAAGCTTGGTATAACCAATGCTTATCATTGGGGCCAAAATTGTATAAACAAACCTAATATTTTTACGGCTGAGAATCAAACTCAGCCTAAACAAGAAAGTGACCAACAACAAAATTGTCAATTAATAGTAACCGGATATTTACAAAATAAAAATGAAAACAATATAAGTGACAAAAACCCAATTTTGACAAATAAAACTATCCTGTTAAACATTGATACAGGAAGTACTTTAAATATAATTCCGGCTAAGCTTTTTGAAAAACTTAATGTCCTAAAAGAAAGAAAAGACTTTGTTAATGTAAAACAAACAAAAGGTATTTTGCAACTTAACCACACTTGTACTTTAAATTTAAAAATTGGAGATATAGCTAGGTCAGTGGAATTTTATATTTTAAATACTGATCTACCTTATGCCATACTGGGTTTAAAGGAATGTAATGGGTTTAAATTAGTGATAGATTGTGTTGAACGAGTTGTAATGCAAAATCAGAAGAAGCTGATAGTTTTTTCGGATTATAAAAGCAACTTGTCTTTACACATTTCTCCTGAAATCCAGGTTAATGATTGCAACAAAAATATCAATAAAGAAAATAGAGCTAAGAATAAAAATAAGGAAAGTAGAAATAAAAGAAACAATTGTTAACTACAGCCCATAGACCCGAAACTAATGGAAAAGTTGAACGTTTAGGACAAACCATTGTAACACGATTAAAATGCAAAATTAATGATTCTTCTAAAAAAGTTCCTTGGCCTAAATTATTAAAAGAAGTAACCGAAGAATACAATTTAACTCCACATTCAGTAACTAAATTCCCACCAGCTTTTTTAATGTTTGGCACAGTCCCATTTAATCATCCTTTATCCGAAGAAATTTATCCACCAGTAGAAGAAGCAAGAAAAATTGCAGTTGAAAGAACTAAACAATATCATGAGAAAAATAAAATTTATTATGATGCAAGATTTACTCATATTGAATTTTCCCCTAATGATACTGTAATGTATGAAGATTTTAAATACCCCAATACTAGGAAACTTACCCCAACTTTTTCCGGTCCATATATAATTCTTGAAAAATTTTCTGATGTTAATTACAAAATAAATAAAAAGAATATTCATAATAAAGAAAATACAGAAATAGTTCATATATCAAAATTGCGAAGGTACCACCCACCTGACAAACTGAAATTATGTCACGAATAAAAAACCAGTAATAGTTTAAATAATAGAATTAATTATATTTTATATTGAATTTAATGATTTTTCATTGTTGAAATAAAATTAAAGAACACCGAATATGGCGACAATACGCATAGTTCAATGGAACATGCGGTCCCCTTTTTTCTGGAAGATCCGACCTTTCAAATTTTTTCTTCAAGTTCAGCGTTACCCAATCTAGTAGGATATGGGGCGATGGTAGTTTTGCCTCTGGTGAAAACCAAAAAAAATAAATATTTATCTTCCAGCACATTATTGTTGAGAATAGGGACTGTTTTCCTCCTTTTGGGGAATACAACCCCTAATCCAACAAAACAATTTCCCCTAATAACACTGAAGTCTTAAACTTCAGATTAAAGACCAAGTGTCAAACTTTTTATTTTCTCATTGAAATAAAAATACTGAAGTCTTAAACTTCAGATTAAAGACCAAGTGTCAAACTTTTTATTTTCTCATTGAAATAAAAATACTGAAGTCTTAAACTTCAGATTAAAGACCATTGTGTCAAAATTTTTTACATTTTATATTGAAATTTTTTTTGATAAAAAGTGTCAATTTGTATTTTTATATCTCATATCACTTGCATTTTCATATTTTTTTTTTATCTTTCATGTTGTTGAATGTGAATATTTACATCTTTTAGAAAATTTTTATAGATTTTCTTGTCTTAAGTGAAAAGTTTATTTTAATTGTATTAGTATTTAATTGTATTTAGTATTTAATTGTATTTTAATTGTAATAATAACTTTATTTACTGTGATTATCAAGAAAGACTGAAAAAACTTAATCACAAAAAATTATTGAAAATGGAGATCTAACACTTCATTTTGATAGTAGTGTGTGTGTTTTTTTTTATGATTCATGTTACTTTATATCTTGTTGATATTACAAATATTATTATTATTTTTTTATTTTAATTGTGTCATCATAGGGAAAGTTTTGCAAAGGGATAATTGAAAAAAATTTTAGATATAAGTCAAAATTTTTCGGCGAGGGGGGATGTAACATAAAAAGCTTTTATTAATCTTTTTATGTTAGTTTCTTTGCTATAAAACAACTCCTACTTTATTACTAATTAATTATTCTATTTGAAATACTTTCTCACACTTTTAAAAGCCACATCCTGTTTCTAAATCTATTTTTAGCCAAAGTATGCATACATTTAAATAAAGATCTTTTTTCCCTTTTAAGCCGTGGGAATCACTCGAGCAAGTTCATTAACCAATTGTAATTTCTGAGATTTCCCTCTTTTCCCTAAATAGAGACATTTTAGGATTTTTTGCAAGATTTTCCCTACCAGAAAGACTGTTTGCTGATGGAGTAAACATCACTTCTTCGCTCCCACTCAACTAAGAATGATCAAATAAAAGTTACTCTGATTTAATTAAAATCCTGTGTCTGTTTTCCTGCTCGGTCCGACTGCAACATTTTACATATATATATATATATATATATATATATATATCATTCTTCAATCCTACATTTGACAACTACAACTTTTTATGAGTGTCGCTTAGAGTGTTTAACACACTTTTTTATTTTTTTTCTATATGTATTCTGTTTAAAAAAAACTGAAAATCACTAAAAACATAATTTAGTAGCTCAGCTGTACTATCATATTTTCTTGAATGATATTTTTCGTGAATATTGACGTTTGCAAACACTTAAAGTTTGTCGCGAAATTTTGGCACGTCAAACCGTAACCATCGAAAATTGAAAAAAAAAAAAGGTATATAATCCAATTCTGCGAGTTTTATGTTAGTGATATTCCAAAAGCTTATTTAAAGTAGAACAAACTTGTATCATTATTATAGATAAATATTTTTATTTGCAGTAATAATAAATTAATCGAATTTATCACAAACTGTCATTCGGTGAGGTAACAGTAACGATGTCAAGACCGTAACCAGACGCAGATCTAAAAATTAAATGTTAAAATCAATTAAAATTTTGAGCACACGTTTGTCATTGCCTAATTTGTTTTCTGTGTTGTGTGCATCGCATTGCGTTGCATCTGAGTAAAGTTTTCGATCTATTCCCTAGGTTAACCAGACTGTAGCCCTGTCAAACAGTAACCTCAGGATTAATTAATAGAATTTAACCTATCAGAAATTAGTTTTTACCCTATGTTTTTCTAATTGCTAACGTTGCATTTTTATTGGCCGCGAAATCACGAGGTAGGATCCAGTTTTCCCTCATTCATTTCAATATTGCTTTGGTTCTCACTAGCATAGAAATAATAAAAGTCATAAGAGTATTGTTTTTCTATAAATATATTTTTAGTTTGTTTTGATACACATATAATTTAATAGGGAGCAGGAAAAAGAGTCGTTAAATAGAACTAGTGACCTTCTACAACTGCTGATTCTTCTACAATTAACGTCGCAGGTTACGAAGTTAAACTTCTTCCGTGCGGAGGGACTCCACGCACTTTTTTATTACAAAAACTAGAAATATCGATAATTGCATTGTTATAAATAGAAAAATGGATAAAAATTGTATAAAAAAAAAAATTAAAAAAATTGAGAACAGGCAATCAGTGTTTTTTTAGTTGCATATTTTTTTAAAAAATAAACATTATATTTACGTTTGTAATAGATTGCAATTGTTTTTAATAGCTTGATATATATATATATATATATATATATATATGTGTGTGGGGGGGGGTGCGTGCGTGCGTGCGTGGGTGGGTGTGTGAAAACAATCATATTAACAACTATTTATAAAACACTTATTTGTTATAAAATTGTTATTTTTTAAAATTAATGGGATTCAGCCAGATCGCACTTTTCGGTTTATAAATTGGAAAATATATTTAAAAATATATCATTTTGGAAATTAGAACTTTCAAAATATTTAATACTTAGATGTATTTATTTTCTAGAATTATTAAAAACTCATGATAGGAAAGGTATTTATTTTTTATTTGAAAAAAAAATAATTTTTTTAAAAATATGACAGTTTAAATTATAGAAAACTTCTGAAAATTATAATTGTTTTATTTCCTATTTTTTACACTCTTCGCTTATAGGAAAAACTTTTCTCTTATAAACTCATAAGTAGAAAGGTTCTTATACTCTTCACCGTAGTGCTGCTATCTGGTGTTAAGATGGAGAAGTAAAACCTTACCACCAGAGCCGTTTTTGAGGATGGGCCCAGTGGGCCCTGGCCCAGGGCGCCGTGTTCTCAAGGGGCCCCGAAAAATTTAAAATCTCATTGTATTAATTGTTTTCTTTTTTTTTAATTCTAACTCATTTATTATTTATAACTCAAGAGGGCCCCCAGATCCCACTTTTTTCATCTTTTTTTAAAGTTTTATTCAGACATTTATTCAGATTATTTTTTCTTTTTTACATAGTCGGATGCTTTTCAAAATCTAATCGAAGTGTTTAAAGATAAAATAATTGTTATTCTTTATAAATATATGTTATTGAGGATTTAACTAAAAGAGCAATAAAACGCTTTTTCCACTGATGAAAATATCCCCACTTTCGTAGCTACCACCCACAGAGTTGTCAAATAGCCTCCTCACTTTGCACCGTGAGAAAATGTTTTTAGCTTCTTGATATTGCCTAGGGCAGGGGTGGCGAACCAATGGCACGCGTGCCATTTATGGCACGTGACACAATATTTTGGGCACGCAACCGATCGCAATTGTTATTGAACTATGAATTGTTATTACACAAATGAAATGAAGCATGTAACATTTAAATTAAAATTAACAAAAACAAACAAAATAATAAATAATTATTAATAAAAAAATTAACAATTAATGCTAAAAAACAATTAATAACCATAAAAAACAAGTTAACAATAAGTAACTAGCAAAAAAAATTAGCAGTCTTGCTAAAACTAACATCTTACAACCTAATATAAGTTATTTGTCGTCTAATCTGCAGCAACAGAAGTCACACTGATGTTACTTTAAGTTGAATTATACCTGAGACATTGCAAAATGTAAATGTATTTATAACTGAAACATTGCAATATGTATTTTTCTTCCAATGTAAATAAAGAGTTTTAAGTTGATAGCATTTAGTATTATTATTTTACCAATAATCACGAGCTTAAAACTATTTGACGTCTACGATATCATTAAGCAATATTTTAGTAAAAATGGCACGTTGGTGTATAAAGGTTCGCCACCCCTGGCCTAGGGGCTCTTTTTTCCAGCTTCGGAAATATCAGATATCCACAGAAACACCCTTTTGTTTGATTTCTGGTCATACATTTCTAAGAAAACATTTCTAGGGCTGTAAATAGGGGGAGGGTCTTGTTAGAATCTGTCTTGAGAGTTCCACAGTGTCTTTAAATTGGGACTCGTTCAATTCGAATTTTTCTCTCTTACAAAATTTAGATATTTTTTCTAATTTATTATAAGAGCTTTTTTTTTCCCTTTAATCATCCTAAATGTTTCAACTGGCCTGATTGTTTAATTCATTTAATTATTGTAGTTGATTTAATTTTGTTATTTTTCAAATCAATCGTAAGAGAATGAAATAGGAATTTCTATATCAAATTTTCGTAGGATATTAAGAAGACATAAATCTTTTACGTTGGAGGTAAGCAAATGTTTCGATTAAATAAATTTTGGTAAATCAATTTGATTTTAGGGAAAACGTGAAAGGTTTGCGCAGTTTTTTATATATAGATTGAGATTTTTTTGTTTATTTATTTAAATGGCGGGCCACTATTCAATTCCCTCTTTGACTGGCCTGTTTGCCAAAACTCTTAATTTGGTATGTTCTGGATAAAATTGATAAAACAAATGTAATTCTATTTTGATTTTACTTACTGCTAATAGACAGAAACAACATAAGATTTTGTGTAATAGCACATTGAAATCAAATGATCATCAGCTAAAAAAATGCTTAAACATGAGAAAAAAATTGCTTAAAGCTCCTGTATAACCAAATTTTCCATGTTTCCCCTAAATATGAAATATGCTTAATTTGTAATATTATATTTCTTACACGAAATTAATTTATTTAGTTAGCTTATGATTTTATTGTTTATTGATCATATTTGTTTCCATTTTTAACTCTTTTTTGTTGTTATTATGTGTTTAAAGTTAATAAGGCTTCTCAATTTTTTCATTAATAAGGCTTTTAAATGTCCTAAGCAAAGTCGAAACAATTTCTTGAAATTATAAATCGAATATAGATGAAATTTTGACAGCTTTGTTTTTATGTTGAACGTGTGCATTTAATTTAATGAAATAAAAATAAATAAAAAAAGGGAAAAAATGTAAATAAATGACTGAATAAAATAAAAAAGTTCGTTGTCATATCATCTTTAAAATAATTTGAGTATTAATAAATTATTTAAAAATAAGCAAATTCTCAGTTTAAAAGGTAAATTTTTTTTTATTTGTTTAAAAGGTAATTATGCTCCATCATTCGATCTTGAGACTATTTAGTATCTGTTCCTAAGGGTCAGAATCCTTTTTTATTTTACTTTATATAGTAAAAATGATATATACTTAATGCTCTCATGTGATATGCTGCAGTTTTAAATACCTAAAAGATGATTGAAATTGTCAATTCAAAAAACAATTAATACTTTAACAATTATTACTCAAAAAAGTAGTAAAAAAATAACTGTCGCAAACAAATTAATATTGAGTAAGAACGAAACAAAAATGATATCAAAATATGCTCAATCACTAGTGAGACATGTTGGATGAAAAACATCGAAACCAATTTGATTGAATACGAGGGTTGCTATTTATATTTCTGGCCTAATAATGAAAAAACAAATATGTAGGATCAAAATTGTTTTTTTTGTTTTTCAAAATATTCTCCATGATGATCAATACACTTTTGCATGCGTTTGAACCAATTTTCAAAGCACTTTTTCCAGTCCGATTGAGGTAACTCCAAAACATGCGTTTTGAATTTATCAACCGCTTCTTCGGGGGTCGAAAATCGTTGTCCACGTAATTTATTTTTGATGTGTGGGAATAAGATGAAGTCATTGGATGCCAAATCAGGGCTGTACAGCGGATGACCCATCAGTTCGATCTTTCACTCCGTCAGAAATGCCTTTGTTTGAGTCGATGTGTGAGAGCTCGCATTGCATGATGAAGAATGATTCGCCTGTTCTTCTGCTTTTTTCGAATTTCTCCGATGACTTCTGGCAAACAAATGGTCGTGTACCATTCAGAATTGACCGTCCTGCGTTGCTCTAACGCCACTGTTGCCACATGACCGTTAATGCCGAAGAAACAGGCAATCATTTGTTTCGATGTGCTTCTTCCTCGAACAACTTTTGTTGGTTTTGCCTCGTCTTGGAAGACCCATACAGTTGATTGCTGTTTTGTTTCCGGCTCATATGCATAGATCCATGATTCGTCACCTGTGTAGATGTTATACACAGCCTTTGATGTACCTTGAACGTATTTTTCCAACATTTCCTTGCACCAATCGACACGAGCCTTTTTTTGAGCGTTTGTCAGATTATGCGGAATCCAACGCGAACAAATTTTTTTTACGCTCAAATGTTCATGCAATATTTTATTGATACTAATGTTCAAAGACGCCTCTATCTCACGGTATGTCACATGACGATCTTGCTTTATCAGTTCACGCACAGCCTCCATCTTTTCTGGCACAACAACGGATTTTGGACGACCTGCACGGGATTCATCCTGGATCGAACATCGACCACGATTAAATTCGTTATACCAATTTTTTACAGTGCTGTAGGATGGCGCTTTATCGCTGAATAAAGAATTAAGTTCATCGAAGCACTCTTGTCTTGACAATCCACGTCGAAAGTTATGAAAAATAATGGCACGAAAATGTTCACGATTCAATTCCATTTTTTGAAAGAGAAGAACTTTTCAATTTACTGTCAACAACACAAATGAAGCTATAATGGTAAATCGTCTGCTGAATTTATGTTTAAAAATATCAAACTTTCGATTAAAATCTTCTGCTGTTGACTAGCAACACTTACTGTTGCCAAGGCTAGAAATATAAATAGCAACCCTCGTAGTAAAAGTGGAAGGTATTTCTAAAATCCGGAAATCATTTAGGCTTCAATTTTATTTATTTATTTTTTTTTTGTCACGAAATCTATCAGGGGCTATTCGTTAGATTTCAATATGGGTTATAATGTTTTTTATTAGATTAAATATTAACAAATATTTGTCTTTTAAAACCTTTCACTCTATAATAATTATTAATTCTATATTCATTCTATAATAATCTTATAACAATTATCCTATAATTGTAATTATGAAACTAATTGCTAATTGATATAAAGCTTTAGTGTGTTCCATTGATATATTAAATATCTTCCATCCGCGGAACCCCGACATTACGATTAAAGTTTATTAAGGTAATTACGAACATTATAACCTAAAAACAGACTATTTTTAAAATATTTAATTCGAGGAATGTAGATTTTTCATCGTTTTATCACTTTCAATCTTAAATAAGGTTTTATATCCGACAGTTAAATTTACAGTCCTTGTGTTATATTATCCAGGTTATATCTAGTCTAGTTTTGAATTTATTTTTGGTGCATATACATAAGCTGAAAATGAATAAGATAAGTCGAGTTACGGTTTACTTCTAAATGAACTGAAGATACTTGTTATAAACATTAAAAATGGTAATTTGGAAAGCATTTTTCAAGAATGTCAAATATCCAAATGACTTAATTTATTAAATTTTAGAAAAAAAATTTTAAAAATATCCTCAAGGCAGGTGAGTATATTTGGGGCTGATGATTATGAAATCTAACACAAAACTGTGAGATCGTGGGTTCTATTCCAGCTGATGACACTTTTTCATTATTATTTCTTAATACTGAAAAATGTTTTTCTTATTTTTTTAAGTACGCATGTTAATAACTAATAATTTATCAATTATTTAAAAAACTGTAAGGCTCCGCTACCTGTTTATTTTGCTCACTAACCCTCGTGGTTGCTTCTGCTTTCATTGCAGGTTAAGAGGAAAAACGGTTTATTTCCCTTTTTTTTCTACAAAAATTACGATTGAATTACCATTTACATTTTGAAGATGGTTAAATTTAAGAAAATCAATAAAATTGGTAGCAATCAATAAAATTGGAAAATTGGTACCTGCCGCAGAGTTATTACTCAATAAAGTTGGACTCAAGGGATAGAGCATTCTCCTCCGAATGAGGTGCACCGAGTTCGAATCCCAGTGATGGCTGATCGGTATGAATTCCACACTCGGCTTTTACCGACCACAGTGCTGACGTGAAATATCCTGAGTGGTAGGCAGATCACGGATTAGAGTTCCCTTGATATCAGACTAACCGTGGGAGGATTACGTGGTTTTCCTCTCCATGTAACTCAAATGCGGGCTAGTTCCATCAAAACGCCCTCCACGAAGGCAAAAATTTCTTCCACTACTTGATCCTGGAGTTCTCTTGTCTGCTGGATTGGGTTCAAAATTACAAGGCTACGGAGTTAAACATTAGTAGTAGTAAACTCGAAATCGGGTGGGCTGCTCAATGACTGTTATAAAATAAACTAATAATTTGGCCACGATAGCTTGGTTGATGGTAGGGCTATGGACTCGTGTTCGTGAGAATGGGAGTTTGAATTGAGCCGGCCGAAAATACCCAAGTATGATAAAATACCAAGTACACAAGTGACTGGTGCATGTTAAATCTGTCGGGGTCATAAACTCCTCCAAGTTCTCTTAACAATTCAATACCTCTGGGTACTGATCCAGGAGTTTCCTTGTCTTCTGGATTGGATTTAAAATTTTAAGGCTACGTAGTTAAACATTGACTCAAAATTGAGTCAGTCTTTCAATGGCGATTATTAAAAAAAACTAATAATCAAACTGTATTTTCTAGTATTTTTTCTAACTCCTTGCATATTTTCTACACACCTTCATAATTTGATGTTTCCAAGTCTAACACATTTTGATCTGAAAAGCCAAATGTATGTCTTACAGGAAATTGTAACCTCTCAAAAAGCGCGAAAAGTATTGTTACCTTAAATTTTCGATAAAAATAATGTATATAAGCTTTTATAATTAATTTATATGTTTTTTACTCTTAAAATAAAATAATATTTTAAAACTATTCAAAAATATTTTTTTGTTCTCTAAATTTACTCTTAAAGGGCCCCCAGATAATGACAGGCCCAGGGCCCCTATAAACATAAAAACGGCTCTGCTTACCACTAATGGTCAATGCATTTGATATTTGTGCAATGTGCGAGAGGTGGAGTTAAGAAAAAAAATTTTTTCTTCCTTCATTAAAAAAAACTTGTTTCCCCACAGGTAGTTTAGTGTAAAAAATTTTTATGTTTTATTATTTAAAACAGTAGATGGAAACAGTTTTAAAAGCTGTGAGGTTACTTAATGTTAAATGATAAACTTTAAAATTTGAGCCTATTTGTTTGAATGAATTTTTTAAACTTTCAAAGGCTCACCCAATTTAAAATGGAAATACTATCTAAAAAATATATATAAATATTTTTCGAGCTTTTAAAATTTTACAGTGGAGCGTTTTTTATTACTACGGTAACGTTTAGAACACGTTACCGTAGTTAGAACATAATGTACGTAGTTAGAACGTTAAAAACACGTTTAGAAATCTGGCATAAACTGGGTGAAAATTGTTTAAATTTAAGTGATCGCTAAATCAAGAAAACTTTCATTTGCTTTGTTGATTAGTTTATTACCTCTCGAAAATTTTTGGAGGAACACTTTTAGAACTGAGTTTTTAGAACATAAAATTTAAGAAAGTTTCAGTTTTAAATTTTCAAATTTTAGAATTTGTCGTTTAAAATTACACAGTTTAAAGTGATCAGAAAATTTGTAAATCTTATAATTAATTAAAAACAAAAATTATTCCATTGTTATAAAAATAGAGAAGAATAACAATAAAATAAGCACAAAAATAATTTTGAATGATCCAATCTGTCCTGCTGCCTTAATATTCTTAAATAAATTTGATCATGCAAGATATTTGATTTATTATTATTTGAGATATTATTTGATATATAGATTTGATTATTTGATTATGATTCGTTTTACGAGGGCAAATCTCAAATAAAAGAATTGTTGCAAAAAAAGTTAGGGTTTTAAAAAATTTTGATAGATTATAGTATTCACCATTTTAATTTCAAAATATCTTTTATACTCGTATGCTACTCAAAAATGAACGGACGCCCAAAAAAAACTTTTGATCTGATGAATGGATCTTCATGTTCTAGGACTTTTCCTTAATGTTTCGAAGAGGTTTCTTCAAATATATTCAAATTAATTAGTGCAGATGATATTTCAAGCTACGAAACAAAAACTTAATTAATCAGAATAAATATATCGTTTTTTCAAAGGAGTTTCGACCACTAAAATAGTCGCAAATTAGGGTCCCCATTTTAAGTTCGATTTCTCAGGAACTAATTTCACACAAATTTTGCCATGTAAAATTACATTTTCTAAAATGATGTACAAAATTGTATACCTTACAATTGAAATATTTTTCTACAATTATTAAATAAACATTAAAAAGTAATAAATAATTACTACAAGTTATTTTTATCATTGGGTATGCAAAAATGTTTCATTTTGCTTAAAAAGTTCTTGGTAACTCTTCTAAAAGTAGGCGCAAAGTTTCATTATTCCACAAGTTTTGCAATTTATTCCGATAAAATTTCATTAAAACTTTTTCAGAAAGCGGAGCAGTTAGTATCCCTAATAAATAAAGCTGATAATTACACATGAAATAAGCAAAAATATTATATATTTGTCAGAGTCTTCGCCGCACTATTTTTCAAGTCTCTCTCGTATATTTGTTTAAATTTATTTATTAGTCATGGTGTCAAAATCATTGTACATAAATTTTATTTAAATTAAAAATCCAATGATAAAGATTAACATTTGCCACCACTTTATGTATATGCTCAAAGAAAAAAAATCACTAAACCGAGTGCAGTTGGTAGCTTGTGTAAATTTGAGCTTTATTGTTATTTAAAATAAATCTTGTTAATAAAGTATGTATTTGTAATTCCGGAAAATCAGTGACTAAAGCTCAGAAGGTTAAATTTATCTTTAACGGACCACTGGGAAAGCTTCAAATAGAAAATTTTACTTTTACTGAATTTTTGAACTTCAAAACTTAAATTAGGACTATATCACATTACTTAAATTTTTGATCTTGAGCATTTTTCATAAACGGCGTTGAAAAGCCAATATCAGTTGGATTAATGACTGTTTATGTTCAGCCTAGATGAAGATTTTTGATGGAACTAACCAGGGGCTGGTATTCTGAGCTCGAAGTCGACAGTCGATTTGAGCTTTTGGAAGCCTCACCAGGGGGCGCTTTACCTGATATTCTACTTTTCCCGCCCATTGCTCGATTTTTGGTATTCCAAGCAAGTTTTATTGGATCTTGAGCGCTCTTTTCGGTCGACGCAAAAACCACTGGTATTTTCAGTAGAGCATGGATCAATGCAGTAGTGTAATGGCGAGCACATGAAATGCATTGATTAGTAATTATTTTACACGGCTAAGTCCTCGGAGGTGACCGATATATAGAAACAGAAGAGATGCTTTTAGTCTTCATGATGATGTATTTTTTGATTTTTTTCGATTAACGAAAAATCTTGTACAGTATTTATACGTGGAACTAAGAGAAAGCAGCAAAGCGAGGAAACGTGATTTCAGTAGTAATGTAATTATGTTTTATGTTATGCATATTATTCGAATTTCACGTTTTCATACCTGTATATTATATTCATTATAATTCAGGCACTTTTTTTGTATAGATAATTCATTTTATTGCATACCTATACTTCTCGATACCATACCTCCGTTGCCTATTGGCAAATATTTTTGCTGAAGAGGCAAGTGCCGCAAGGCAGGTACCTCGCAGAATACATTCACATTAAAGTATTAAGAAGTGGATATTGCTGAATAAATTTAAAAAGAGAATAGATTTACTCCGCCAGAAAACTAGTTAAAACTGAAATGGTTTTACTTTTCCTGTTTTCCGTTTCGCTTTCACTCAAGTCTAGCACTAGTATTATTATTTATACTTCAGCTTTGAATTAAAATAACATTAACTACCATTAAATTTTTCAAATTAAATTAGAATATAATTTTGTCTTGTCTTGTCTTGTTGGTTGGCCGGGGTGCCTGAGGCCGGAACGGCCCTTTACCCCTTCATCGTGAGATGAGATCTTGGAGGTGTTTCCTTCTGGTGCTGTAAATATAAAATTGAAAGTAGAAAAATTAGTAATGAGCAAATTGCTCATGTGATATCACATAAAGTGATGCCTTTTGTAATTACATACATAAAAATACAGTAAAATACTAGTTCATAAAATACAGTTAAAATTTACATAATAATACAGATAATCAAAATAAATAGTAAAAATTAAACTTCTAATGTGAAGTTTGTCCAGTAATGTACGCCCCTAGTACAATTTTTCTCTGTCATTTCATTCATAATTCTCTATCATCTCTTTCCTACCATTCTCACTAACCATACAGGTTCTCGTTCTCTATCTCTTATTGCTAATCATAGTGATTTTGTCAACGCTTTTCAATCTTTTCCTAATTTAGGATTGTCCAGTGTATTATAATGTCATTATACAATGTATAGGTTCATTGAAATTTAAGCCATTCTATAAATTTTTACTTCTAGAAAGAAGTTTGTCCTAGATTTATCTCTATATCACATCAAACATTCCATTCTTTCATTATGTACAATGTTCATTCATTCTAGAATTTTTGCCCCATTACAAAGCATTGTCAGTATTATAACAAATCTATACGATTTCGTCTGCATATCTATATATATATTTCTCTTACACGGCACCAAAAAAAAAGCCTCATTACAACTCCCCGAATGGCAACGTTAGAAAATCGACCAATGATTGCTGCTAAAAATGTCACATGGCAAATGTCACATAAGGTGGCTCAACATGTAGCGCTTTTAAAAACGGAAACAATAACCAGAGTGAGCATTATCAGGTTGTTCAATTCAGATTCATGCCCTAAAAACACGATAACATTTAATTTAAACTCAATTAGTAAGGGGCCTCCCTGGCCGAGCGGTATCGCAGGTCCAAACGCTCTGTTAAGCGTGGAGGTAGCGGGTTCGATTCCCGCCGTAACCATGGATGTATTCTTTGTGATGTCTTTCTCTGACTTGTTCTATCTGTATTTTCTACTTGACAATGACTTATAAGCCTATATTGAGCACACAAGTCAGAAAATGTATGTAACTTCAATAAAATAAATATTCAATAAAATCAATTAGGAATTAATTAGGCTGGCCTTCTCCATGACTATAAATAAGCCACAAGGTCAGACTTTTGAGAAAATTAGTTTAGTATTGACTAAACAAGTTTTTAGTCATGGACAACTTTATGTTAGCCTGTCAGGAATTAAGTCATTTGACAGCTTTTCAGTAATTGCTCCAAGATGCCAAATCTATAATTGTGTTTTCAAAGAAATTCTAAATACTTAGTGTTAATTTCTTAGAGCTTTGCAGAAAAAAATGTTTTTTGGAAAAAATTTAATTGAAACTTCTATTGGCAGTAGGCAAGGGGAACTGCCAAAATCAAAACTCCCCGATTAGAAATGCAGCATGGCGACCTCCACGTGGTATTTCTCGGGTAATGCTAACAGCCATGCATTTTAATTTATTGTATGTAAAACATCCTTATTTTGTTCTAAAATGATATGTACTTTATCACAAATGTTAATTAATATAGAAATTGATTTCAATAATGCTGATCACCAAAAAATATTTCATTTGGCGATAAAACAAATTTTTCTGTTCTTGAAAATGAAAGACTTTTTGAGGGTTATTATCTCACAAGGAACTGCAGTTCACCGTGTACAATCTAAATAGCTAATATACTTTTTAAAAGCCAATAAGAACATTGATAGAATTCTTCTACATAAGTACAATACTATGTCTTTGATGATAAAATACTATGTCTTTCATGATAAAATACTATGTCTTTGATGATAAAATACTATGTCTTTGATGATAAAATACTATGTCTTTGATGATAATATACTATGTCTTTGTGATAGAACATTGTATTCATTGGCGAGCGAGCGCAGCTAGCCATGGTTCACGGCGTGAACCACATGGGATTGCGTAGCAATTCTCGGGGGTTGGCGAGCGTGAGCGAGCAGGTGGCGGAGCCTCCTAGTATATAATATTTACATGTCATGTCCGAGTTAGGTTTCCACATTTAGTGTTTTGATATTGCCATAAATATTACCATTGAGTTTATCTCACATGGTCAGAATTACATCACTTGCGAAAAAGTGTGCAATTGGCCTCAGGGAGGATTCTTCTGCTAAATTTTCGTACTCAAAAATTGAGTCGAAATTTGCTGCATTGCAGTCTAGTGCCTTTTTAAAAAAGTTTCGATTTAGTTTGTTAAAGTGATGTTCGAAACTGTCCAATTCTAAGTCCGTGTGTATGTCAACGTTTCTTTGATACCACTCTGCGCCAGTTAGTTTTCTTAAGATCTTGTTCTGCGTTACTGTGAGTTTCCCAAGCTCACGTTCTAATACATTGCACCAAGCTGGCGAGGCATAGGTCATGATTGGCCTTATCATGGAGATGTACAGTAGCCTTTTCAATTTCAAGCTCAATTTTTCGCTGTACATTATAGATTGCAGTTTTAGAGTTGCAGCATTGGCTTTATTCTTCACATTTTTCACATGATCCGACCAAGTCAGTCTGTTGTTAATGACTAGACCTAAATAGATAGCTTTGTTTACCCTTGGTATCACTTGATTAAATAGTACCAGTTCATTATGCTCTCTAATTGATTTCCTGTTCTTCTGGATAATCAATAGTTGGGACTTTTGAGCATCGATCTCGAATTTCCAATCTAAACACCATTCTTCGTAATCGTAATCTTTTCTTGCAGTTTCTCAATCGCCATGTTCGGATTGCTAGATCTCACTATGACACCTGTGTCATCAGCATAGAATGCAGTTAGACTGTTCCAATCGCTCCTATCGATTGGAAAATCGTGTGTAAAAAGGATATACAAAATTGGTCCGAGTATGCTATTTTGCGGTACGCCTGCTCTAATACTCCTCACCGTGGAGCATACGTTTTTCATTTTCATTTGAAAATTTCTCTCTGCCAAATAACTGTTAATAAATTTTATTAATCCTTTCGGGAATTCTAGTTCAATCAGTTTGTAAATAATGCCTTTGTGCCAAACTCTATCAAACGCTTTACTAATATCAAGCATCAACAAAGCCGAAGTCTGTTTTAGATGTAATCCTCTGCCAACATAATCAACTATGCGTAACAACTGTTTAGTAGCATCGAGTTTCGCCCAGATAAAAAACCGGAATTGGCAAAATCAGAGTTGTAATAGTCACACTTTGGGGGCGTCGCTTTGAGGGAGGAGTGAATTGGTACAATGACAGTGATATATGTTCGAAAAGTGAGTCTGGGTGAGTAGGGATCTCACACTCTCAGAAAAACCTCTGACGTCACAGTTCGTTGAGTTGTATTGCTCCTGCTGCGGCAGTAGCCGAATCTGAAATGTTGAGTTGTACCCCTCCTGCTGCGGCTGAACCCCCTTTTTTCCCCTACTTATATATATATATATATATATATATATATATATATATATATATATTTGGTGGCATTATTAATTATAAATTTAAAATTACGAAAATTATACTGCGATTTTTGAATTTTTTCGATTCTCTCTTGTTTCTTGTTATGCTTTCTTCATGCACATTAATGGATTTTTTTTTGTGTGTGTGCCCTTGCCATACTAGATATTTTCCGATGAGGTTCATTAAATAAACGTATTAATGATGACAGATAATTATAGTATAAATATCTAACGTAACCCACACGTATTATTCATTTCAACGAAATAACTAATTTTCAACACGCCTTTAAATGTGTATTACTCCATTTGTAAAAAAAAGAGTATATTCATGAAAATTGAAGATAATTAAATCATCAATAAGTCTAAAAACAAATTTAATATTAAGAGTACAATTTCTTTTTTTTTCAGTGCAAAAAAAAATTAGCTAAGAGAGATGAAACATTAGATCCTTCCGGTATTCCATCAATTAGGAAAAAAAATATATTTTCCATTTTAAAGATAATTATTGAAAGGACAAAAATTAATTGGAATTTCCCAATAATCAAAATCGCAATTAAAGATTTTTTCAAAACATAGTAATAATTCAAAAGTTCATCTTTTAGTTTAGAAAGGGGAATGCCATTGAAAAGATCTTGGAAATCATAAGTGGCAATAGAATTAATTTTATTATGTTTAATAAATTCTAAAATCGGTGGATTATTAGTGATAATCCAAGAAAAATCCTCTTTAATAATATTGTTGATAATTTTATTTAAGTAGTTAAAGAAAAAGGTGCCAAGTTTAATTAGGAAAGTATTAGACCCACATGTGACTGTTCTGAAATTTATAGTAATTTTATGAAATTTAGGACTGATATTTAAGTAAAGAAATTTCATATTGCTAGTTTCAATTTTTAACCTCTTATATAAAGCTAAAAAAAATTTAATGACAATATTATTATTTAAATTACGAAGTTTAAAATTTTTACTATTTCTAACTCCGTATTTAAAAGTGCTACATAAAATTTTTTACAGAAGATTGTATAATTATTGTTAGCTTAATTGATATATAATTAACTAATTAAATATATTTATCCTACAATGTTTTGATAAGTTGTTATTGCCAAAATTAAGAAGAAAAAAAAATAATAAGAAACATAAGAAAATTCGAAAGAAAGTCTTCCATCCTAACTCATTTTAAAGAAAGAGAATGAAATAAAAACTATTTTCAACCACAACAGAAGACCCCAAGGCTATTTAACCCCTCAACTATTCAAAGAAAGTAAAGAGGCTTTTCTCCTAACCCCCCAAAAGATCCCCCCTGCTAGAACTTTTACTCGTATTGGTAAATGAAGGGAGGACAGATGGGAGGCGTGGTTTAGGCTCTTTTCCCAATTTTTGTAAGAATTTTTTCATCTTTCTTTCCTAATAACACATTTCATAATTGAAGAAAATAATTACTAGTTATTTCTTTTGGTAGCTTGAAATGTATAGTTCGAACTCAAAAATAAGGATTTACTGAATGAATTTTGATAAAAAACGGATTTCTAGAAGATATCTCTATTACCGATATTTAAACTCCATTAATAATTTAAAATTTACGGTAAAGCAAAAAGTAATTTCATAAAACCTTAGAGTAAACTATGAAGTTTCAAATGCTGAAAGAATTTTTCCAAAATATTAAAATGCAAAAAAGTTATTAGCAAATGAAGCTCCCATAGAAAAAGCATTAGCAGCTGGCATTGAGAGGGTAGATATTGCGTCCTCTTAAGTACGGTTTGAGCCTAGTATATACTATTCTTTCTAGTATCTTCCCAAGAGTGCATAGCAAACTTATAGGTCGATAGCTAGTCGGAGATAGAAAATCTTTGTTTGGTTTAGGAAATAGAATAATATTTGCAGTCTTCCAAATTGCCGGAAAGTAGTTTAACAATAAACATGCATTAAATATCTTAGTTAGATATTCTATATAATGATCTGGTAGGGCTTTGATCATTTTGTTTTTTATATTATCTAAGCCAGGGGCTTTTCTATTATGCAGTTTTACTATTATTGCTTTTACTTCTTGAAAATCGGTATTATCTATCAGCTGTGGATCTCTATTTTCATTCAAAAAGTCATCAACGTTTTCGTTTACTATCCTATCGTTATGAGGATTAAAATTTTGATTTAATGAGAACTGTTCTTCCATACAATCCGCAAATACCTCAGCTTTCTCTCTTTCTGTGCATACAAAGCCGTTGTCAGTTCTCAGCGGCTTATTTTTCTGAGGGTCCGTGCGCAGTGCTTTCGCTAATTGACATATGCTGTTGTCTTTCACACATAGACTTTCTACTTTTTCGTTCCACTGCCTCGTTTTGAAGTTTTTGCACATTTTCTTTATCTCTTTGTTAAGGTCCATATATTCCTCCTTAAATTGAGGATCAGATGAATATAATTTGAAATGCTTAAAATACAATTAATAATTTTGAATTATCTAATATGCTGGTAAAATAATTTTTTCATTACAAATAAATTTCTATTTTTTTGATATCTTATAAGGCAAAATATGAAAGTAATAACTTATCATTAATGAGAAGAATGAAACATGGTTGAAACCAAACTTATTACAACGCATTTCATAGGTGGCTCAGGCAGGGTATAGAGCCCTCGCTTTCAAATGAGGTGACCCAGGTTCGAATCCCAGGGATGACTGGTCGATATGAATTTTGCACATGATCGGATTGATCACAGTGCTGACATGAAATATACCCTATGGTAGACGGATCATGGGTTAGAGTTCCCCTTCTGGCGGGCAAACCGTGAGAGGTTTTCGAGATTTTCTACTACATATAACATAAATGTGGGTTAGTTCTATAAAAAAAGTCCTCCACGCTTGATCCGAGAGCTCCCTTGTTTTCCGAATTGGGTTCAAAATTACACAGCTGCGGAGTTAAACATTCGCTAGGATGCCAATTTGTTCCGCTTTGTCAAAAAATATTTTCTTGTAGTAAAGAAATTTAAGTTATTTTAGATTAGTATTTTTCATGTTAAGTAACTTTTCCACCGCG
Organism: Parasteatoda tepidariorum; assembly: GCF_982258835.1. Classification (NCBI taxonomy): domain Eukaryota; kingdom Metazoa; phylum Arthropoda; class Arachnida; order Araneae; family Theridiidae; genus Parasteatoda; species Parasteatoda tepidariorum. The sequence continues at coordinate 29,755,020 of NC_141761.1, forward strand.
ACATATCAAAAATTTAAAGTAATATATGAATTGTAATTTCATCTCGTGGTGACATTCTTAAAGAGTACCGTATATTCCGGCGTATAACGCTCACTTTTAATGCAAAAAATAACATTGGAATTTACGGGGGCGCGGTATTCGCCGAATATAAAAAATTATAGATTAAAAAAATTTAAATATAGAAAAATATTTTTATTTTAAAGAAATAACATACCTACATACTTTATTGATTTTCGTTATTACATAAATAGTTCATTATATTCGTCTTCCGTTATTTCTTCAGGCATGTCATCACAATCTGTTTCGTCTTCATCATCTGTGTTACCCTCATCCATAAATATACAGTCACCTTCTGATCCGTTCAGATTATTTGAAATGCTGCATTTTTTTAATGATTTTCTAACCATCTCAGGCTTAATTTCATCCCATGCTTTTAATATCCATTTGCACACTGTTTCCAAACTTGCATGACGCATATGTCCTCCTTTCGGAAAGGTTTTCTCACCCTCCAACATCCAAGTGTTCCACTGTTCTTTTAAATTGGCTTTAAAAGCAAACGTCCAATGGCTGAACTAATGGTGTCAATCCGCCCGTAATAACTGCCATATCGGTGTTACATTCATTCAGCAACTTTTTTGCATTATCTGTAAGGTGGGACCTAAACATGTTCCACACTAAAAGTCTTTCTGGTTTTCTATAGATACTAGACGAGATATTGCACATGTACAATCCAAATTTTCATGCGCGTTATACGAAGAGTATATCTTAAAATTTAAAAAAAGTTATTAGAAATTACGGGTGCGCGTTATACGCCGGGTCGCGTTATGCACCGGAATATACGGTAAGCGTAATTATCCTAACTAGGAGGCTCTGCCCCCTGCTCGCTAACGCTCGCCAACCCCCGAGAATTGCTACGCAATCCTATGTGGCTCACGCCGTGAACCAAGGCTAGCTGCGCTAGATCGTCAATGAACACAATGTTCTAGCACAAAGACATAGTATATTATCATCAAAGACATAGTATTTTATCATCAAAGACATAGTATTGTACTTATGTAGAAGAATTCTATCAATGTTCTTATTGGCTTTTAAAAAAGTATATTAGCTATTTAGATTGTACATGGTGAAAAAATCAAAACATTAGCTAAATGAAAAACATATTAGCAAAATAAATTATCAAATATTGCAGTTACTCACCTAAATTCAACTAAATGTGTATAATAAATTAGTTAATGCTAGAAATTCTGAAAGTTTTAGAAAAAAATTTTATTATTTAAAAATATAAACTTTAAACCCTAACTTTTCCTTGTGGGTATTGTGGGATAATAATCCTCAAAAAGTCTTTCATGTTCAAGAACACAAAAATTTGTTTTATCGCCAAATGAAATATTTTTTGGTGATCAGCATTATTGAAATTAATTTCTATATTAATTAACATTTGTGATAAAGTACATAACATTTTAGAACAAAATAAGGATGTTTTACATACAATAAATTAAAATGCATGGCTGTTAGCATTACCCGAGAAATACCACGTGGAGGTCGCCATGCTGCATTTCTAATCGGGGAGTTTTGATTTTGGCAGTTCCCCTTGCTTACTGCAATAGAAGTTTCAATAAAAAAATTTCCAAAAAACTTTTTTTTTCTGCAAAGCTCTAAGAAATTAACACTAAGCATTTAGAATTTCTTTGAAAACACAATTATAGGTTTGGCATCTTGGAGCAATTACTGAAAGGCTGTCAAATGACTTAACTCTTGACAGGCCAACATAAAGTTGTCCATGACTAAAAACTTGTTTAGTCAATGCTAAACTTATTTTCTCAAAAGTCTGACCTTGTGACTTATTTATAGTCATGGAGAAGGTCAGCCTAATAGGAAATTGTTTTCTTTTAAAAGAAAACGGCATGTTGTTATCAGAGGGGATTAGAGGTATTCTCGGAATGAAAAATGTACCTGCTTCATCATCATCAATCAGTTTAGCTTCAATTAAATTAAGCTGCAAGTTTGTAACAATTAATCTAGTGCCATTACAGAGTCCTTTAGATGGCATTAAATTTTATTATCATGTTTTTAGGGCATGAATCTGAATTGAACAACCTGACAATGCTCTCTCTGGTTATTCCAGTTTCCGTTTCTAAAAGCGCTATACGTTGAGCCACTTGAGCTAGATTTAGCATGTGACATTTTTGGCAGCAATTATTGGTCGATTTTTTAACGTTGCCATTCGGGGAGTTGTAATGAGGCTTTTTTTTTGGTGCCGTGTAAGAGAAATATATATATAGATTCTACAAACTTTACTTTTTAATTCGCTATCGATTTATTAAAACGTATGCAGAAAGTGAAGCAGTTGGCATTTTTGCATCAGTAGTCGCAACACTTTAAGGTACGTAATTTAATATAGCAAAATACAAAATTTGAGCAAAATTTTTCGAATTGTTCTTGAGAAATTTAATTTAAAAAAAAAATATATTATTTTTAATAACTAGATGCTTAAAAATTACAAAGAGGACTACATTAGGGTTAAAAATAATCTTATTACAGGTTTTAAAATTGTGTGGGGAAAATTTTTTCCTTTGGAGGAATATATTCAGAGAACAAACATTTACCCATGAAGTTATCGACGATGGAAGAAAATTTCCCATGACATTTTCGTAATTTGATTTTTAAGGAATGAAATCGCAGAAAACCCGAGAAGATAATTGGGCAACTGTGGGAAAGAATAGGACAGATAAAGGACAGTGCGTTTTTGATTACACAAACGAAAAGAGAAAGTGCGAGTTTTCACGCCTTTTGCATGAAACGCGAGACGTCCAACAAAGAGTGAGAACGTTCGTGAATTTTCATGGTTGTCGTAAATATACCTGTGATCTTTTTCGTGAACGAATCATGCCTGAGGGATCATGCTCTTCATGCCTGAGGGATTTCTTCGTTTTTGAGTGATAGCCTCCAGGAGAGAAAAGGAGGAACGATTTCAGAGTAGAAAAATGTTTCATAAACCGGAAAAAAAATCATTTTTTAGTTCCTAATGTATAATTTCATATTGCTGACATTAGGTTTGAACTACGTACTTATTTTTTTTTTTTTTTTAAATTTCGTTAATTTAACTAAAAAAGTAACTTTGTGAAAAATGCTTGAAAATTACTCAAAAATCACATTTACACTCGTTTTAAAAATTATTAATAGAATTTTAAGATAATTTGTTACGTTAGATATGTTTGTTTAAATGAGATCTATTCATTAATCTTAAACATTGAGCTGTCAGGTTGTAAATTATTGAGAAAAAGTGATTTATGTTCTCCCATAGAATAACATTGAGACGTCGATTGAAGCTGGCAACTGTGCCAACGGCCTTAAGCCATTATGTTAGATGGACCATAAATTACTTAAATTAATTATTTTTATCCACTGTAGAAATAATCAAAAAAAATTTGATTGCTGATATGTACAAGATATAATTGTGTATAATAATCAGTCATTAAATAAATAAATAACTTTGATTACATCCAAGCATATTACAATCATACATAAACTTGATATTAGGTTAATATTTGCTTTCCCTCCTTAAAGTATTAGCAGTTAAAAAAGTTTCTGGTAACACTTCAATGTCCTGGCATTTATAAGCCCGGATAATGACAAATTCGTCATTTTATAGCATATAACTTTAGTTTAATATTTTGGCCCAAGACGTTTATATTCTGCAGAAAACAACAGGATTTCTTAAAATAACTCAGATAAATCTATGTAGTTTATGTTATTAATAATTTCAAGAAGCCAGGAAAATGACAACACAAAAACCTACTCACCTTGAAAAATTGTTTGAAATAGATTTTAAACAAGAAAATTGGTTCTTTATTCATGCAACTAGACATGCTCAGATAGGAGGGTATCTAATCAATTTATTAACATAAGATATTGATTGCTGGCTCTATCTATTTTAGCTATAAACCACTAAATAAAAGTAGCCAGGAAAATGGCAGATTTTCTTGGGACAAACAAATTACTTTAAACGAAGTTTTTGTGAATAATACCGTCTGCGTATATTCTAGAAATGCTTACACCGGCTGAGATAAAAAAATTAGATATTGAAAAATTTATGGGAAGTTTTGAAACTAGTTATTATTGGATTAGTGCAAAGTCATTTTAAAATGCTAACAGCAATGCTATTTATTAATATTTTTTTTCAAAAAAAGTATATATATATATATAGCAAAAACACGAAGAAAATAAAGAAAAACAGTGACTAAATAATTCCTTTGTTAATTTATATAATTTTCCATGTGCAAATCCATTGCGGGCAAATCCGTGGATAATTTTTCTTTATTTATTTATATAATTTTTCCATGTGCAAATCCATTTCGGGCGAATCCGTGGCTAAAATTATGTGCAAAACAGGGAATTTATGTTTCTTTCTCTTTTCAATTTTATATTTTTTTCAAAAATAATTATTTATTTTCTAAAATTATTTATAGTCAACTTCTTTAAATTATCCAGTATAATATTACCTTGCGCTCATCCATTTTCGGGCTCATCCTTGGTAATTAACAAATCAAACGCTCTTCAGTAATGCATCAAGAACGCAAAACAAAACTCCTTTAGTTACTCTCAATTTGCGCTTTTGTTTTCATATTTTGCAATCTGGCAACCTTGTTACGAAAATATTTTAAATCATTCTTGAAAAATTTCCCGTTCAAGTAAGTTCATTTGATTTCGCTGCTCGCTTTATAGATTATGTTTTATTCTGTTTTTTCTTTATATTTTATTTTCTGCTTTTAAGTGTTATTTATACTTATTGTGTTCTACTTTATTTTCTTGTTGTAATTTAATAAAAATATTTTTTGAGTGCTCCTCACTATTGATATATTTTGCTTTGGCTATATTGATACAATATTAGAAAGCACTCTTTTTTGCGGATATAATCGTGTGGGCTGATGAAAAGATTATATCTTTTTTTTCCGGATTTTTTTAAAAAAAAAATTATCCTTTTGTTCTAGATTTTTGTTTCTGTATTTTAATTATTATTTTTTCCTGTTTTTTATTATTTTTTTCTCCCCTTTTTTCATTTTTCTTCAATTCTAAAAATATTTTTGTATTAATAAAATCATTGAAACTTTTTCGTTTTCATAAAATGCAGAGAATCTATTTTGGGACTCCAAGGTTGAAAACATACCGATGAATAATAATTAGATTTATGTTTCAAAAGAGGAGTTATTTTAAGATCTTTCACTTCCATATAAGGAAGGATAAAAAGATTTTCTATGAGTAATGATTTTCGATGAGGCGTAGGAATACAAGGAATGCAATATGACTGCCCTCTTCACACATTTTAAGTATCGTATAAAACACAGGACCGAAGGATTTTGCGTGGCTTTTTTGTGTTTACCCTTACCCACTGAACTCCGTCTGTTTTGACGGCAAATCTGTCTCTCCCCCTCCGGCCGGAGAGGGGCAGAGACTTCTTTTTCACTTTCGCTTAGTAAAATAAAAGCTTATGCCTAAAATGGACTCGTTACTAAATTTATCTTGTCTATTCATCCCTATAAGATAACGTGGTGGATGCCCTGTTATTATATATATATATATATATATATATATATATATATATATATATATATATATATAATATATATATATATATATATATATATATATATATATATTACCATGCACCTTTTTTTTCTATTCTAAATCTCTCTAAAAAAACTAACTACACAATTTTTGTGTATTTAAAGACAATTTGTTTTAAATTTGCCTCTCCGTTTAAATTAAAAGAGGGGAAAGGGGGAAACTCATGAAGCTATTCTTCATTTTAGTCTCTAATTGGCTAAAAAAAAGTTGCCGATTTTACGCAACTCATTGTAAATTAGTTGTTTTTACTCATATTTCTACTAAAATAGTTGCCCTAGTTGATATTGCTTTAAAATAGTCGATTTAGTCGCCAATGGCAGCCCTATATTCATAACAACAACAAAGTTCAATATCCAGAGTATTGTTACATGCAGAAATTTCTTTTTATTAGAATGTCATATTACAGCTCAAGAGAAATAACAAAGTTGATTAAGAAATTGATTAATCCTTAAACGATTTAGGGTTTGAGAACACTTAGCCCACCACACATGTGATTCAGGCATTGTAGATGCGCCATCCTTTTTGAGGTCATCGTGTTCTTCGAAATCACTGATATAAACCTCCCCATCCTCATCTTCCTCATCTTCCAGATAAGCACAAATTTCAGCATCTTCACACATATAATCAATATCCCTATCTAATACCTCGATGCACAAATCTATCCTGTTCATATCAAAACGTTTTAATGGAGTTTCACCAACAGGAAATGAATCAAAAAAATCTCTGAAATACTGAAGGGAGGATCTTCGCAACAACAAAAAACTTTTTATCTTATTGTTCGTTTGATTACCACCGGTTATATATATAAATTTTTCAATAGGTGTAATAGCCTCTACCATCAAAAATCCAATTTTTTTCTTCTCTTCGTCGAAGATATGCAATTGGTATTTATGGAGTAATGCTCTTAGAAGGTCTGCTGTACAGCTCCTTGTAATCATCATTAAAGTAGTAGAAATTTTTTCTAAAGCATTAAAGTTTTTTCTGTCACGCATATTATAACCATACAAATTAATAAGACGTTCGAATTCTTGTATGAAATGCATTAAATATTCTTCTGAATTCTGTTTTCCACAGTCAAAGTTATCAATACTCGAAAGAAATCGAGATATAAACTCACTAACTTCTTTTAAGTCATGAGTTCTATTCTTTAAGGACATCAAGATAAATTTATTTATGTTATATTCAGGTTTTTCAGTATGAATTATGTCTTTAAGACTATTCATAATTAAATCACTATTTGAAGATTTTTTATTCGTATCAGCATCCGAATTAAGTTTTTCAGTATGAATTATGTCTTTAAGACGATTCATAATTAAAATACTATTTAAAGATATTTTATTCGTATCAGCATCCGAATCAAGTTTATTTATAGAGCTAAGCAGTTCACAAAACTCCCAGGCATTTTTACTACTCTTGGTGTCTTTCAAATGTTGCAGAAGTCTCTCTTTTCTTGACATATAATAAAAAGGCACCTAAAAAGAAACAAAAAATAGTATAAAAATAACGACTGTCTAAATTACAGATTTTCTTCGTTGGAGTGGTGTTTTGAAATTTTGTGAAAAATATTTATGTTAAAAATTGAAAAACTTATTTCGAGGAAATAAATAATTTTGTCGCAATTTGAACATGTCAAAAATTAGTTTCTCAAGATTTGGTGGCTATAAAAAATTTCGTGATTTTAAAAGAAAGAGAAATAGAAATTCAAAAAAATACTTTTAATGATTAAATACGAAAAATAATAAGAAAAAGAAGGAAAATCGTAGTACACACATTCCTACATAATTGAAAAGAGGAGGAGAGGGAAGGAAGAAGGGTAAAAAACATAGAACCGGTTTTCTCCCCAGATGGCGTAATCGAGCGTTGGTATCGCGAATACTTGCAAAGGCTTTGACACCTTATAAGCATTAGGAATGTTTAAAATTTGTATGTATTGAAGATAAGAAATTGGTGTTCAGGTAACGTAGGGGCATTGTAGGGGGTGTTTAGTTTTAAATATAATCAATCATCAATGCCTTTACCCATTGCCATTCGCCCTCAAATGTATGAGGATTTTCCAGATGTAGATGGAGCTTGATATTGCGCATGTCCAGTGGACAATGTATAGTTTGTCTTTGCAAAAAACTCTCCATAGCCATTCGTTTGGAGTGGTGGCGGTGACTATGGTTACGAGGTTCAACTATTTCAAGGGTAAGTTGGTTCATTATTTAAGACAGTTTTTGAGTCGGGCTGGCAGGAGAGAGAGAATCAAGGAAGAAAGATGCTCCCCTCTTTGAAATGCACTATTTCTTGTCTCCATAGCAGCAGACGGCCTTAGACTTCATGGCGAGGGGAGTTCTTTCTATAGATAAACTATATAAGGGAAATTTGATCACTTGAATATGAGACAACTTTTTATGCGCGACAAACACAATCATTGATTTTTTTTCTTTTGTCACTTACTTAGCTTTATTATCCAATATTATACCGTTCGTAATTCCAGCCAGTCCAATATATTTAAAATTTAATAAAAATTGTTGTTTTAACAGCTTATCCCAAAAAGAGCAAATTGTTAAAAGAGAGAAATATAATAAATAATATAAAAATGCTGTGGCTGGGTGGCGCAGTTGGTTTGTCGTCTGCCTTCTGAGCCCAAGTCTGCGGGTTCGATCCCCGGTCCAGACACCAGATTTTCGGGATGCAGAAAATCCTCAGCGGCCATGTCGTATGATTATGCGGCATGTAAAAGATCCCTGGAGTTCCTTATTGGCTCTTGGCATTTCTGGCAAAATTAAATTCCTAGTGCACTTTAGCATTCAAATAGAGTCTCGGTGCTGCCATCTAGTGTGGCAGAAACTAGACGTCCAAATTAACATGACCAATATCTCACCCATTGTGGTGGTCCTGAAAGAGTGGATACCACCTCTGGAGAACGCACTAGGTCGGCAAAACCGATTGTGCAGCTCATTGGAAATAAAAATATAAAAATGCTCTGCAAAGATGAAGCCAGCTTAGTTTTTGTGTTTTACTATTTTCTCAAGATTTAAAAATTATGGATGAATTTTAATTGTCATTTAAGTACAAAAGTTTCTTCTTCTTCTTTTTTTTTTTTTTTTGAAAATATAGTAATTAAATAGGATACTATTGACAAGTGAATGAATTTTACGATGGGTATTATAGTTAAAAATAGCTATTTTTAATAAAGTTTCACTTAATGTGTATTTTTGTGTAACTCTATTTTTATAACACTGTTTTTCGAATGAAAAATTATTCTATGTTCCTGAAACTGCCTTTCAGCAAAATTTATTGGAATAGTATAATTGCAATTTAACTAGAGAGAAGTTAGTTGATGTTTACCATCACTTAAAAGGGAATTATTATGCATAATGATGTTGCTGTAAGATCCTGAACATTACTTGAGATATTTCTAATAAAATATATCAGCATTTAAGAAATTACTTGACTCCATAAAAATCATGATTTAGAAATGCAAATAAAAAAACCATATAGCAACCTTTCTCAGAATTAGAGGAAGGAAGTTTTGTCATTGTTGTTGTAGCTCCAAATGTCTGACGAAGTCAGACAGGGTCCATCAGACCGTTGACCCTAAGGAAATCGAGGACTAGAAGGGGGGGTTGCTTATATGACATTATTTAGGCCCATCTCAGAGCATGGTTTCCCTGTTCATAACTGTGCCTCAGTCACCAACTTGGGTAAATTGGAGAAGGTTCAACTCAGTGCTGCTAGAATTATTACTGGACTAAGACGCAGCTGTCCGAAAGAAGTAGTTCTCTATGAGGCTAATTTGCAACCTCTCCAAACTAGAAGAAAGGCCAACCTTACCAAATATTATAACAAACTTTCTAGCTACGGTCAGCATAATAGAACCTCCCTATATTTAAACAACTGGAATAACAATCAAAGACTTAAGAAAAACAGCTTCTTCAGTCAGGGTAAGCTTCTGTGTTTGCCTTATAATGAAATTGAGGCCCACTCCTTAAAATCTTGTCTGAATCCCTCAGAGGGACTCCCAAGAGTTTGTTTCCACTTCGATTTTACTACCCCGTTCACCAAGAAGGTCTTCCTTCCAACTCATCTCTGACAATTGGCTTTAGAAATCATAAAAAAGATCCCCGACAATGTCATAAAAATTTTTACGGACGGCAGTTAACTGGACGACCACGCAGGCAGTCGCATCCACATTGAGAAAATAGGGAATCTGCTTCCGCAACTCTGATTTCTCATCTGTCTTCAAAAGTGAAGTAATAACAATTGAACTAGGCCTTGAAGCTGTTCTTAATGGCTAATTTTTCATCGTTTTATCATTAATAATCTAAAATTCGGTTTTATGTCGGAAAGTTAAATTCCCAATTCTTGTGCTATATGCAGTCTAATTAAGGATTCGTTTTTAGTGTATGTACAGTCCGCAAAAAAAAGGATATCACCCTGAATAACTTTCGTTTTAATGATCGGATTTTGCAACTTAGTTCAAAATTGTAAAATAATTATTACAGCAATTTTTTCAATTAAGCTAACCATTAGTTGTCATCGAATAAAAGGTTTGGTTGATGAACAATTATCGAAAAAGTACTGTTAAATTAATCATTTATCTTGGCGATAATTTACAATTTAATTGAGTTTTAATCAATGAAAATTATACCTTTAAACATTATTTTTATCAAAAGTAAAATATTGAATTTATAGGCCGAGACGAAACAATAACTTTGTATTATGGAAAGTACAATTACTACTGCATTACCATTTTTTTTTTTCCATTTACAAAATTAACTCGCTTGATATACAGTTATTTTAAAGATGGCAACGACAACTGAAAAGCTTTCTTCGACAGTTTCGGTTCTTCCTTTAAAAAAAAAAGAAATTAAAGCTGTAAAGCACAGGTATTACTTCTTAGTACTTTTGCACCCTAGAATCCAAGGTCTAAGGCAGAGGTTCCCAAATAGTGTTCCATGGAATCCTAACATTCCGTAAAGATTTACAGGAGTTCTGATAGTAAGTAATTTTTACAGCCAAGGACGGCTGACCACCCAACTGTAACAATCAGCTTCTGCACCCTAGAGTCCAAGGTCTAAGACAGAGGTATGAATAGATGTATGAATACGTATGAATAGATTTGGAATAAAATATTTATCAATTACTTGAATATATATATATTATAAATATTAATAAAAATACTTAGTCAAGATTTTTAAGCATCTCTCACATCATCGCAAATTTCTCAACATCTTATAAAGTAAACTAACCAGTGAAGGAACACTTAAGCTTAGCTTGCCTTTAAAAAAAATCCATAAAAATTTCAAAATTTGTAATTTCAGTTAAATGATGGTGTCTTCATATTTGTTATTAAATGCAAATGACGCGAAATGTTTTTAAATAACTTACATAATATTGCTTTAAACTTTTGGTGGTTTAAATAATAAGTAGTAAAATAACCAAGTGAAGGAACAGCCCTTATGAAAATTTAAGGTATATTTAAGGTTGATTTGAAGTATTTTTGAGGTATTAAGGTCGATTTGAGGTATATTTGAGGTCGCTGAGAAAACAGCAATAAAAATTATACCTCGTAAAGGTTGTAATTAAGGTGTACGAGGTTGTTTTATATATACTTCAGCTTATTTTGAGGTTGTTTGAAATCAACTTCAAATCAACCAGGCTGATGAGGTGATTTTCAAGGTATACCAGGTTGATTTTCTGACACTTGTAACAAAAGAGGTATTTTTGAGGTATAAAATTTTTTACCTTATTTCAACTAAAGAGAGTCAGGTATTTATTGAGGCATATGAAGTCATTTTATTTATACCTAGGCTTATTTTGAGGTTGTTTTAAATTCATTTCAAATCAACCAGACTGATAAGGTGATTTTTAAGGTATACGAGGTTGTTTTTCTTACACTTGTAAGAAAAGAGGTATTTTATGACGTATAAAAAAATCAACCTTTTTTCAACTAACGAGAGTGAGGTATTTACGAGGCATTAAAAAATATACCTTATTTCAACTAAAGAGAGTGAGGTATTTATTGAGGTATATGAAGTCATTTTATTTATACCTAAGCTTATTTTGAGGTTGTTTTAAATTCACTTCAAATCAACCAGACTGATAAGGTGATTTTTAAGGTATACGAGGTTGTTTTTCTTACACTTGTAACAGAAGAGATATTTATGAGGTATAAAAAAATCAACCTTGTTTCAACTAACGAGAGTGAGGTATTTACGAGGTATAAAAAATATACCTTATTTCAACTGAAGAGAGTGAAGTATTTATTGAGGTGTATGAAGTCATTTTATTTATACGAGTACCTAAGCTTGTTTTAAGGTTGTTTAAAATACACTTCATATTAACTAGCTCACTTCCCAGAGTTCCGTGCGAGCCGGTAAATGGCGTCTGTGTTGACAATCGAAAGTCTATTCGAAATTCTGTAAGTGTGCTTGACATTTATTAATTTAGTTTTATCACTTTTAATCAAATATGCTTCAAATTTCAAACTTAAATTTTATTATTTTCGTTTTAAAGGCACGTCCTGATCTTAAATAATTTAAGTTGGAGGATATTCTTAGAGGCTATCGTTGTAGGCTTAGCAATAAGAGAGAACAACCGAAATATTTCTCGTCGCTGTTTAGGATAACGTTACTTGTGAATCATTACAGCAGGTCATGCACAGTATATTTTATTGTTTGTAATTTATTCAAATAGAACTATTCTTTTTATTTTGCTTAAATGTATATGTTTTAACGTAGAGTATGCAAGCTGATTAATTGTGTAAAATGTTCATAATTTCTCTTAAAATCATTGAAAATTGAAAGATTTTTTAAATAGCAATTCTGCTTTGAAATTCTACGATAGCTGTATGATTATCGCTTGGATATCTGTTGCAAATAGGCTGTAAATAGCTCATGCACAACGACGCAGAAGAAGAGACTAGCAAGCTACTGCTCAGCCTTCCCCAAGGAAATAGATCTGAATTTATTCCTAAAAGAAAAAGTAATCTCTCCTAATAAACTACAGAACTTATGTATAATTGCATATAACAATAGTTTGATAGATATTTGATAATTGAAAACTAGTAACTGTACTAGCTCACTTTTTCATGTTTGATCAAAAAACTGCTATTTTCACTACATGTTATTTTTTCGCAATTTACCCACGTTAATTATTTACTAAGTAGATTATTATTACTTATTAGAATATTGAGCAGAACTAAATTAAATCCGATTTCAAGTTTATATGATAATTTGTTTCAAGGTTGCGAGCATTCTTATGCAGCTGTTTATGTTTCACAACTTCAAAAATTTGCGAATTCCGGAAATCTTAAATTTTTTAGAAATGAGTCAGTATAGTATGCAATTTTAATCCTGAATTGAAAAAAATCAATTGCAAATAAAAACATTGATTGTTGAAAGTAATATGCATTTTTTGGAATGTCATCCTATGGGATGTGTATTTATAATTAAACAAGTGTTTGCAACAACCTTGGCCAAAGAATACTTCTTTGTTCGCCAAGGTAACAACTGACTATTAGTTTTATTCTGCTCGGTATTATAAGTTATATAGAAGACAATAACGTAAGTCCTTTTCAGAATCAGCGTCAAAAATTTAAAAAAAGCTATTAGTTTCATGAAGTCTGACAAAAAGTTTAAAAATATAGACTTGGTTTATTGAGTTTAAAGATTTGTAAAAAAACAAAAAAAAAATCTAATTATCAAACTTACAAGTTAATGTTACCAGATGTATAGAAAAATAAAAAGCGTTAAAATTGCAAAATAAGATTGGAATTATGTATTTGAATTTCTGTAAATGTTGTTAATGGTAGTACTGTCTTCAGTGTATTTTATTTTGTGGCTGTCATACCTGTCATGCTTTTTAGCTACGAGGATTGAATTGAAATGGCAGAAGAGTAACACTATTTATCTGAAAGAGAAAGTGAATTTCATCCAGTTAATTTAAATCATAAAAAAAAAACAATTTCTAATATTTTAATATTTCAATACCTGCCATTATTATTGTAAGTATAACTTTCTTACTAATTCGTATTTTTTTTCCTTTTAGGTTCCAATAATTACAAGTTTCAACACGTAGACGGAAACAGTACTTAAAATAATTTTGTTGGTTTATTAAAAAAAAAAAATGAAATTTTAGTTTTAAATAAAAGTAATTTGAATTTCAGCTGACTAATTATTTAAATTTGTAGTTTTATAGCTTTAAAAATTCAAGCACCTTAGACAACTATCTTCTGAAAATACGAGTATAAGTTCCCATAAATAATTTTTACTAACTGCAGAATTTGGATAAGTGTTATTTTAAGATGATTTAATTAAATCTATTAAAATTATAGAAGAATTATGCATTTGAAGCTTTCTTTTATAGCTTAACAAAAGAAGCAATTACTGCCGAAGGTTTAATATTAAAAACTTCAGGTTGATAAATGATCTCTCCTAGTGAAAAAAATGTAATGATATACATTATTCTTCATATAATATATATAATATGAAGTATATATATATATATATATATATATATATATATATTATATTTTTTATATAGTGAGTCTAAAAATTAATAAACTAGGTGGTCCGTATAACACCTCACCTTCGTAAGTGCTAAAAAAAATTAGGTTGAGCTACATAAGCCTGAAGTGCAAAATGTCGCATCTTTGGTTGATAAATTAATACTTCTAAAAATATAAACTTGAGGTTACGAAATAATAACTTAAGGTAGAACATGGAACACATGGCGTTAATAAAAAATAACCTTTCCAAGTGTTGAAAATACACTTCAGGTTGATTTATAACAACCAGAAGTGTAAAATGGCACACCTTAGGTTGAAAAAAATATACCTCTACAAGCATAAAATTATATACCTGAGGTTGAAAAATAATTACCTGAGGTAGAACAAAATACACCTGAGGTTGATTTATAACAACCAGAAGTGTAAAACGACACACCACAGGTTGATAAATATATATCTCTACATAAAATTATATACCTGAGGTTGAAAAATAATTACCTGAGGTGGAACAAAATACACCTGAGGTTGATTTATAATAACCTGAAGTGTAAAATGACACACCATAGGATGAAAAATATATACCTCTACAAGCGTAAAATTAGATGAATGAGGTAGAAAAATAATCACCTGAAGTCGAGCAAAATACACCTGAGCTTGATTTATAATAACTTGAAGTGTAAAATGACACACCTTAGGTTGTTGAATAAATACTTCCACAAGGGTAAAAAAATATACTTCAGGTTGATAAGTAATAGCCTAAGGTTGAAAATGAAGCACTTTAAAGTAGTAAATATCTACCTCTCCTCAGAGGTAAAATTAAACACCTCAGGTTGAAACATGTATACCTCTGGAGGTATATTTGAGGTTGATTTTGAGGTATTCATTTGCACCCTTTTCAACCTTAACGAATTATTTGAATAACAACCTTCTTTGTACCTTTAAAATATACCTCGTTTATACCTCGATTTTTTCATAAGGGAGTTCTTACCAGTGAATAAACACTAAATTTTCCAGTGAATGAACACTTAATTTGAGAATTTTTGCAGCTCTTTAGGAATTCATTGGCCATACAAATGTCTGAAAACAAGTTTCTTCTTGGAATATAACCACATTCAACCACAGTTAACTTAGAAAATTTTACTTTTTTTCAGTCATGGAATGGAAAGTAAAATATAGTTGAATACAGAATAAAAAAAAATTGTTTTTCATTTTTTTCTCAGAGTTTAATAGTCCGTTCTAAATCATGAATGCTTATTATTGTGTAATCAGATGATGTTTTTATTATTATTATAATTAGATCTCTTTTTTGTTTACTCTTTTCCACATCTTTTATATTTTTATATCCCCACATTTTCCCATTATTATTTTCACTTCGTCGTACTTTCTGTTTTAACTTTTTCTTTTTAGCTCTTTCAATCTATTTAAATTTTAGTTCTTTTTCTAAAGTTAATGCAAAAAAGTAATTTATTTCTTTTGATTTGACCTTCCTCTTTTTTCCAAATTTTTGGCTAATGTAAATGTATCTTCGAAATTTCTTTTGATTTTCCAGTACCATTTCTAGAATTCCTCACTGGATAATAAATGAGAAAAAGGAGTTTCGAAGTTCGAGTAAAATCCATCTATCCTTGACTTATATCTAGTAGGTCTTCAGTACTTACCATTTACTTATGGAACCAATTGTTTTTGCAACTAACAATGCCTCAAGAGGACTTATCTCAAAATCAGTTTTCCAGATACTTTCATTATGAATATTAGTTGTATCAACTTCAATACCAAAATTTGATTAACCAAATGTTCTTTTTGCAATAAATTCTTCCATATTGAGAAAACCACAGGATATTGGACAGTTGGGAGATTAAACCTTTCTGTCAATGTTCCTTTAAAAATTTGCAACATAACTTGTGAGATTTCCTTCTCAAGCTTCTGAAGAAATAGTGCATGTTACTCTCGAAGCATGTGTTTTCTTAAACAGACACCAAGAGTTAATGAGCTGCCTTGCTCATTAACTCTTGGTGTCTGTTTTGCCTACATTTGTTAAAGTCAACGTTTTCTACATCGAATGGAAAAATATCGCACTTCATAAAAGCATTTTAACTTCATCAGTTGATGCCTCAAAATCTTATTTAAGAATGGATGTAAAATTCTCTCGGCATATTGTATTACAATTCTTTTGTCTTCCAGATCCAACGGGAGATTAGGTGGAAAGCAGAGAATTTGTTTTGATGAACAAAACTTGCTCAGTTTCAAATTGATATAGGATTTATACCTATCCAGAAGAAGCAAAATAGGAAATTTAATAGCATTTTTAATTAGCCATAGGTAAAAACATTTGCAATATATTTGTAAAATGTTGCTGCGGTCACCGTTTCATTTCATGAATCACTTTTATCACTTTCTAAAAGGATGCCAGGGCTACTTCCCTCCTAAAGATTCCTCTAAAGTTCTTTAAACGAGTATTTCGAATATTATTCACTCAAAGGGAAGTTTTGCCTTTTCAAATTATCTTCGCATTGCACTGAGTTATCGGTGGATGTCGTATTCCTACAAGTTTCCGCCATGACGTTAAAGACCGCAATAGGATAATAATTTAGCTAATTATTGGCACAAAAGCCAGAGAAGAATTTTTCTATTTAATCTTTTATTATTATATTTAGTTAATTTTCGAATAATAAACATAGTTTATTAAGGTGTCTAAGGTATGGTGTAACTCAGTGTTTCCCAAAGTGCGGTACGCATACCCCCAGGGCTACGGAAACAGTTTAGCAGGGGTACGAATTCTTATGTGAAATATCTTGCAACAAACGAAAATTTCAAAATACTTTATTTAAAAACAAAGCTAGCCATTATAATTTACGATTACATAATTTTTTATTGGCTATTTTTTGCAGAGTTAACAGTTAATATTTAGTGGTGTCAACTTCAAGTCAAGTTGTGATGTTTAACTTCAATTTTTTTATTGTAAAAAATACGTTCATTTTTCTATTCGTCTTACACAGCGTTACGAAAAATTTAGAAAGGATACACAAAAGTCATAAGTTTGAATTCTCTTTTTCACAATGAGAAAAAAAGCATTATTATATGCTATTAATTGTACTTTAAACGGATAACTACAAACACCGACTTTATAATTTTGTCAAAGAAACAATAAGGCGTTGAACAGATACTAACAAATTCAAAAAATTTTTCAGCAAAGACTCTAAGACCAGATAGCATTGTTAGACTTCCTATTGTTAGGTAGTAAGCTACTGTTACCAATCAATCTAAATTAAAACGTTTAAAATCTTATTTTTTTATAAAAAAAACGATGAAATGTTCCTTCACTGGTTGGTTTACCACACATCGTTTTAATCTTAAAAGAAATTTTTTAATCTCCTGTCCGGAAGTGTTTCGCAGAACTATTTTACCAACTATTTAATTCAATTTTAACATTTTTAAAAATCTTATTCCTTATCGTACAACGTTTATTATTTCTTCATTAATATACTAATTAATTTTTTTAGTAGGGTGACCAGGGGTGATTCCTGATCAAAAAACGCAAACATCTATTTTGTGAAAAAAACTATTCAAAATAGAATTTTAATATTTACTGGAAGTTTGAGGCTATATGAGATGAGTCCAATGCCACCTTCTTTTGTTTGAAAATCTAATTAGAATTGAAAAGATTTTAAATTTTTAGTGATCAGGAATTACCCCTGGTCTTGATCATTTCTGGGGTAATTCCTGATCACTTCTGGGGTAATTACTGATCACCAGTTTTTATTGTAAAGGGGCTGTTTAAAAATAATTATATAATGGTAATTAACAAATAAGACATCAAGATCAAACAAATAAACCAAAAAGATATGTTTAAGCAGCTAATAAAATGATTTATTTAAAAGCACGAAGAACGATTAACACTTTAAATTTTCAAAAATCTTTCCATCGTGCTATACATTTTAGGCAATCAGCCAACTCATTCTCATGTTCTTCTGAAATATAAGACAGTTCCCACATGGGTTACTTTTGCTGGATTTTTTAACTTCTTTAAGGGAAAGTGTAAAGCTAAGTAAGGTATGTCAACAGCTCTGGCAGCAGCTCTCACAGTGAAATTTTCATTTTCAATCATTAAAAGAAATTCACTAATTTTGTTTTCTAGAAGCTTAGTATCCTTTTTAGGCTTATAATTTCTCACCATATTTATAATAGGCTAATTTATAAACTTAAAAATTATTCTAACAATTATACTAGGCTAATTTATAAACTTAAAAATTATTCTAGCGATGTATACACATAAAATTAAGATAGAAGCAAGGTCAGACAAACCAGAAATGGTGCAAATCAGAATACAGTCTTGTATACAGTTAAAAACAAATTTTGTGAGAACAATTAAAATATACTTTATAGTTGTTCCACTTAATAAATATGAACTGTTATTTAAGAAAAGACAATTAGGTATTTATAAGCTATTTTATATACTATTTATAAGAAGAAATGACAATGATCAGGAATTACCCCAGTGGTCAATAATTACCCCATGTGTAGGGGGCAACATTTGATATAGTTTCCTATAATCAATTATAATGTTTACAGTAGATGTGAAACAATTAAACAAAAGCTTACACTACTTTTATATTAAAGAAAAAGAAAGTGACTCAAAATATTTATTATTAAGAGAAGAAGAAGAAATCTTTGCAGAAATGTGTACATTTTGAAACCCATCTTTGAAATGGAAAATACAGAAAGCAGTTTAAAAGATACTTATTTTGTTAGATTAAACAAAAAATTTTTGTTAAGTAAATGTAGTTATACTTTAGTAAAGTGTACAAGCATTCTTGTCCATGTCTTAAATTAAAAAAAAAAAAAAAAAAAATTTGAAATAAAACTTAGGTGATCATTATTTACCCCAGAAACAGAGTGATCGTTAATTACCCCGGTTCACCCTACTTTAATTTAGGTTTCCTTTAAAGTAAAGTTCCTTTTTAAATAATAGTCAAGTTTTTTTTTAAAGAATTATTGTCTGCTAGCTAAGAATAAAACCTTGTTAAGAAATGAAAAACATTCCGCCGTTTAATAAAATTATTTAATGCAAAACAGCTGCTTATTTACTAAGCATATTATTTTTTTCGAAAAAGGAATATAAATTATAAATTGTTTTTTTTTTCGTGACTTCAACATGGATTATCTAAAATAGTGTTGATGTTTTATAAGTCACTACAAAGAGAAAAAAGACACCGAACATAAAAAGCTGTCGAATACGTAGCCAAAATTTTTAAGCATTTTAAAATATCTCAGTACCTTAAATGTCGTCGTAACATCTTAGTTGTGAAATTAAATTTTTAATTAAATAACCACGTGTGATTCACTAATTATTTCATTATATCTTACTCTTTCTTTATGTAGATTTTTTCCGGATAATATATGATACTAAACTATTTCGTTTAATTTTTTACCTTAGCACGATTCCTATATAATTTGTTATCAGGAAAATGCCTCATTTTGTTAAGTGGGAAATACTAATAATTGAAATTTGTAAGAAGATTCCGAAACCGTGCCAATTTTAGAATTATCTGATTTTAAAATGCAATAAAAAATGCAATAAAAAATACGCAATTTCCGAACTTATTTTGATAAAAAAAAAAGTGGCAAGAAGGCTAACATACTTTTTACAGAAACTGTGAAAACCAATTTTTCCTATATTTCGTCAAAAGAGGATAAGAATGATATTGCTCCAAGGGACCTACTCAATAATTTCGCTATTTCCAGAATGAAATCTGTTTGATCGAAACATATATTTGATCGAGTAAAAAATTAACTTTTATTACTTATCTAAGTTTATTTCCATGTCCTTAAATTAAAATGTTAAGGCTTGCAAAAAAAAAAAAAAAAAACAAATTGTACTGCATTGATTTTTTTTACAAAGTAGTGAATTATTATTTTTTTCAATAAAAGAACCTGTGCCTATAACTTATGTAAAACTTATTTTAATATCGAGTGAAATAATTTAATATGTTGTGTAACTAAATGGATAATCCCAAGAAACTAAACCGAAAATATAAAAGCTACATTGATTTTAAAAATAATAGATAATAAAAATAGACATGTTTTGAGCGTCCAATAATAAAAGTCACAAGTTATTCAAGTCTGGCAAGTCTTGAGAATGGGCGATTATATTTGAGCGCTCAAAACATGTCTACTTTTACTTCCCTCTTCATGTTTTCTGAAACCAGTTGAGTTTTTATCATCAATTATAAATTATACTGTTTTACATTTGGCTCCTGATTATTAATTTGATAAGGATTTCACACTCGTTAAAGTAAACATATGCATTTTAATATTTTAACAGGATTCATGTGGTCTTTAAAAACATAAGAGCATCAATATTGTAAAGGTTATATTTAACTTAAAAATTAAAATTTTGAGACCAGATATTTTGAGTTAATGAAATTAAATATTTTATCTTTTAAGTTTCTGTGCCCCCATTTAACTCTGTTTAAAAAGAGAGTATCGGATCAAATATATATTAGAAAAAAATAATCATGGTTGCAGTATTTGGTGTGGTAAATGTAGCTTATGGTAATTGAAGAATATGCTGTGTGGCAGACATTTTATGGTGAATTTGCGAACGTAAGTTGCAGAATGTATCGAAACATGAGGATGCTACTTGCTAATCATCTTTATATAAAGAAAACCATGTAACCTAAATATCTAGCAGAATGAAGCGATTTTTTTCACAATGAATCATACAATATGCAACAGCATATTATTTCAATATCTTATTCTTAAACATAACATATTCCAATGTTTTTAAAATGCCAGTAAACATTCAGCAATTCATTCAGTTATAGAAAAAAAGAAATATCGTGAATTATAGAAAACCTTGTGAATGTGCATTAGAATTACTATACAATCAACATTTCATTTTTTCTTCAAACTTTCTTGCCTAGAAGACTCGATTAAAGCTGAAAAAGGATTATCCATAAAATTTTGTGTACAGCTATAATAAGTTATGTTAATTTGTTTTTAGTATGAAATCCTCGAATAAATATAGCAAAAAACACATAATCTAAATAATATCAGATAAAAAGTTCATGTATTTAAATTCTAAAACTTAGAAAATCATAAATAATTTATAAATCGATTCAATTTTTCTTTTCAAAGGAGATTAAAATAAAAAGAAATTTGCTTTTTGGACAGAAATCAGCTTGAAAATTGTCTATTGCCTAGAAACTTTGAGATATTTTCTATTAACTATTAATTAAATCTCTCCGAGCAATCACAGAACATTATTTAAATTTTTTTACGGTAAGAGCTTGGTTGCTTAGTCCTCTTTTGAATTAGTTAATGGGTTATCTTAAAATATTCATTTGCGCTGGCCACTTTTTTGGCGGTTTTCTATACTATCGCCAAATATATAAACCTTTATTGCGACTCAAATCACGACCCCATTTTTTTTTAAAATTTTACTACCCCCCCCCCTAATTCAAGTATTCTAGATTCCAAATATGTAAAAAATATATATATTTTTATTCAGATAAAGTACGTTTTTGTCTCTGATTTCGTAACTTAATTAATAGTTAGCACTAATTAGTTACCATATTTGAGGTCACCCCCAAGAACAATTAAAATTGACACTTAGTTCGCGAAAATCCGATCATTGGAACGAAAAATATTCAGGGTGATTCGTATTTTTTTTTTTTTTAGCGGACTCTACATAAGTTAAAAATAAATGAATTGAAATAAATAATATAAATAAGTATTAATAATAAAAATATAAACGTTGTAAATGGTTATTAAAGAAGCATATTTCTTTATTAAAGAATATAATTATTTTAATCAGAAACGCGTGGTGAGAATTACTAATGCTCGTTGTTTTCATAATTTATTCATTATATTGTTGTTAGAAATATTATATTTTATTTTAAAAAATGCCATTTATTTTTAATGGCATTTTATTAGATATAATTTCTTAAAGTAACCGTAAGGTAAGATTAAATAAATTATAGATTGTATCTAAATATAATCTCAGGTTTCAATACTCATCATTAGCTAAAAAAAAGTACTAACTCGCGGAACCCCTGTAGCTTTTCCCAGGTACCATAAGGTTCTGTGAAACACCATTTTGGAACCTCTGTCTTAGACATTGGACTTTAGGTTGCAGAAGCTGATTGTTACACTTAGGTGGTCAGCCCTGCTGTAAAAAGTACTTATCAGAACTCCTGTAAATCTTTACGGAATATTAGGGTTCCGTGAAACACCATTTGGGAACCTCTGTGGTAGACCATGGACTTTAGGGTGCTGAAGCTGAGTGTTACTGAGTGTAAAGTACTAAGAAATAATACCTGTGCTTTACAGCTTTAATTTCTTTTTTTTTTTTTTAAAGGAAGAACCGAAACTGTCGAAGAAAGCTTTTCAGTTGTCGTTGCCATCTTTAAAATAACTGTATATCAAGCGAGTTAATTTTGTAAATGGAAAAAAAAAATGGTAATGCAGTAGTAATTGTACTTTCCATAATACAAAGTTATTGTTTCGTCTCGGCCTATAAATTCAATATTTTACTTTTGATAAAAATAATGTTTAAAGGTATAATTTTCATTGATTAAAACTCAATTAAATTGTAAATTATCGCCAAGATAAATGATTAATTTAATATACTTTTTCGGTTATTGTTCATCAACCAAACCTTTTATTTGATGACAACTAATGGTTAGCTTAATTGAAAAAATTGCTGTAATAATTATTTTACAATCTTGGACTAAGTTGCAAAACTGATTATAACTACGTGGCACTATGTTTTCGCTGGCAGGCTTAAGAGCCACCTACTCTGTGTGAATTATTTGGTATACTCAAGCCCGCAAATCAAATGTCTTAAGATTTGTCTAGGGGGGAAAACCGATTATTAATTTTATATTGGTATTAGTTTTGTTAGATAAAGTGTAGTTCGTTCACCAGGAGTTGACACTTGCTCCATCATCTCCTCGGACGAAGAGTTCATTTCAGAGAGGGAGTAAGAGGGAAAAACATCTCCAGTGTTTTCTTTTTAAGTCACTTACTTCGCTTTATCATCTGCTATTATACCTTTCGTTACTCTATCTAATAAAACATATTTTAAATTCAAAAACGGCTGTGTGCCCAGCAAAATGTTTTAAGAAGGACAAACTATTCACTCAAAAGAGAGAAATATCATCAGATTTATGAAATATTTAATGTTAAAAAAATGTACATAAAGATTGGGAAATAAATATTTTTGTCATACGATCGCCAAAATAACAACTTTTTTCAGGATTATTAACATCCTTCTCTCAAAAATAGCGAAATAGTATCGTCGCGTACCACGTGATGAAGGCGGAGCCAAGTGCCAACTCCTGGTCAACGAACTATCAAGACAAAAATGCTGTATAGAGAGGCGAAATATGTACCGAGGGGCTTCGCAGAAGGTAAAGCTTGACTAACCCTACCCCTGTAAACGGTACACGAAATATCAGTGCTCAAGAACATTGTCACTTTTTAAAAAAAATATAACAAAAAAGTTCATAATTACCTTGTCCAAAAAATAGTAGCAATCTCTAAACTGCTGCAAATAAAACTCTTCGCAATCAGAATCATCTCTGTCAATAGCAAGTGAAGATCTTCGTGCCAATAAACATTTCTCTATAATAGATTTTGAGGCACTGTGCAATAGTAACAACCTAGTTGAAATTAGTGAAACAGCATCAGACATTAAAGCTTCGATTTCTCTATTATGATCATCGGCGTGATTACTTTCCTCGAAAATTACATCGGGCACTATTGAATACAGATAAGAGATTGAAGACAGATATCCATCATTTGACATATTTTGCTCTGAATGATCAAATAATCTAGCTTCAACCATTTTTAAAGCTCCTTGGGTATCTAAAAACTCATCAGGAATTATCTTATTTGCATTTCTAAAAAAGCATTCAATATCACTTATAAAATATTTTAAGTATTCTTTTGAACTCTGGCTCTTGGGATTCAAGAAATTAACTGTATCAATACTAAAAAGAAGTGAAATAAGCTGCTGACGTGTTTCATTAGAGCTATTTCCAAGTGCTTTTAAGATCGTATCAATTAGAATATATTCAGGCTTATCTTTATGAATGATTTCTTTTAGCTCACAGATAATTGAATGAGCTTCTAACTCATCTTTGTTCAGGGAAATTTTGACGGGAGGGTGAAGAGAGATACAATCAGATTCTTGAGTGACTTCTTTAGCGTTTATGAGAATACCACAGAATTTATGGGCTCTGTGGCTTTCCTTGATAACTTCTAAGGTCCTCTGAAAGTTCTCCTTAAGTTGCACATGAGAAAAACATACCTATATAGAATAAAATTATAATTACGACCTGGTAATACTTGTCAATGAAAAGTTTAATGATATTTTTTGCCCTGAATTATCCGAGGAAGATTTATTGCATTAAAATAGCTGTAAAATTTAAACCAAAGTTACACCTTCAGAACATGAGAAAAACATAGTTATATAGAATAAAATTATAATTAAGACCTGGTAATACTTGTCAATGAAAAGTTTAATGATATTTTTTGCCCTGAATTATCTGAGGAAAATTTATTGCATTAAAATAGCTGTAAAATTTAAACCAAAGTTACACTTTCAGAACATGAGAAAAACATACCTATATAGAATAAAATTATAGTTAAGACCTGGTAATACTTGTCAATGAAAAGTTTAATGATATTTTTTGCCTCTAGGAGGATTTATTGCATTAAAATAGCTGTAAAACTTAAACCAAAGTTACACCTTCAGAACATGAGAAAAACATACCTATATAGAATAAAATTATAGTTAAGACCTGGTAATACTTGTCAATGAAAAGTTTAATGATATTTTTTGCCCTGTATTATCCGAGGAAGATTTATTGCAATAAAATAGCTGTAAAATTTAAACCAAAGTTACACATTCAGAACATGAGAAAAACATACCTATATAGAATAAAATTATAGTTAAGACCTGGTAATATTTCGTTATATATTTTATCGTTTATCCTCGTTTATATTTCGCTATTATAGTAATTAAATTATGAATAACGAGCATGAATTCTTGCTTTATGCGCCATTATATTTAAAAGTGTAATTATGTTAACTCCATTTATAAAACGCCATTACTAGTAGAAAGCGCCGTTACATTGAAGAAAACACTATAACACTGAATAGAGCCGTCACCTCCTACATCAGAAAGCCTCCACACGGTTTCTTATAAGTAGTCTGCGCAGAGTACTTAAAAAGCCAACCACTTGTGCGCATGAACCCAAATTCTACTTTAAAAATACTTGAGAGAAATTTATCATATATATTTTAGAACTGAATCTATAGTGGTTGACAAGTAAATAAAACAAACCAATTATATTCATAAATGAAACAAATTTTTAGACATATATTTGCTACCACTTTCTAATTTTTAATAGATTTCATATTAAATGGTTCTTTCTCTACTTGGTTTGCTTTCATAGTGGTCTGATCAGACTACCTACAAAAAACGGTGCGGAGGCTTTCAGTTATAGAAGGCGTTAATAGAGCACCGCACCTTTATGTTGAATTCCATTTTTTTTTTCATATATCGAGATGGACCGGGAATTTTTTTCCTCCCTCTCTTCTATGTGCTTTAGGTTAGGTACATCTTGAGCAGATTCATTATCGTTACTAGGTTTACTAGTACAAAGATCCTAAATTACTTAACAGTAGAAATTTACTTACTCTGTTGTTCCAAATATGCCATTTAGGGAGAATTTGCAGAATGGCCTGACGATACATCGTATATAATTTCAGATAAATTTTCCACACAACTTTTTCACTAAACCAAGTACACACTAGTTTTCTAAATAGAAAAAAGATTTATTAGTAAGCAAACACTATGTAGAAATTACGAGACTTTATAGCCTTACTTTATTAATTTGTAAAGTAAACTCTCGATCAACCAGATTATCCCGAATGAGCTCAGAAAAAGTTGTTTATAAATAAAATTGCGGCAATTACAATTTACGCCTACCTTGAATTACATTATGACAAATTAAACGTGACGAATTGGCGCAGAAACAATTTAACTAATAATCTTTAAATGCATTTTAGACAAAGTATTTTTATCCGTTCCAATTAATCAAGAGAATTGTGTTAATAAAAGTGTAGGGAAGGTAGGGTTAGTCTGGTTGGTAGGGCACTGGACCTATGTCCAAGAGTTCGTGAGTTCGAACCCTGCCTGCCAAAAGTTTCCTTGTCTTCTGGATTGGTTCAAAATTACAAAGGCTACGGAGTTGAACAATAGTAGTCATAAACCCAAAATTTAGTCGACTGTTCAACATTATTAAATCTAACGTTACCATTAAAAAGCATTATTAAATCTTAAATTATATCTTATTTAAATTTCGTTGTGCAAAAATAAATTTTATTTTAAGCTCTTGAAAAAAAATACATTTTTGCTAAATTAAATTTTATGCAATTAACAATTAATTATCTTTTAAAAGTTAATTTACTAAAGTTTACTTGAATAAAATATCATTTTAGAACTAGATTCGGAGCTTGTTAAAAAAAATAAAATTAGTAATCATAAATCATTTTAAGAATCAATATAAAATCATCAATGCTACAATTAAAATATATCCCGAAGTAGTATATGGGGGGGGCTAGAGGACACTTTTGCCCTTCCCTATATACTACTATTAATTTCCTATTTTTATATTAAAAAAAATTAAAATAGGCCTATATTTTACATTTTTTATGAAATATTAAAGAAAATCAGCATATTTAAAAATTCTTATTTTTATATTAATAATTTTTATTTTATTAAAACCTTATTGAAAATATCGTTTTTTATTTTACATGCTATCTCTCTTACAATCTTACGACTGGGAAAAATAAATCCCTGACTGTAATCTTATCCATTTATTTAAGAACATTTTACTACCTATAAATGGAAAGTATTGAAAAAGAGAGAAATAAAAAGTTGTTAGAGCAATTAAAAAATGATCTAAGATTAGTTAAACTACAATCAGAAATTAGGAAAAATAATGAAATAAAATTAGAAGAAGATATAGGAATACAAAAATCATTGGCCGATTTTCACGAACCTGTACTTCATCAAATGGAAAAACTAGAAACTTCTAGACAACAAAACTTGATAGGTATAAAAGATGCTGTTGATAATTTATCTTTCACTATGAATGAGACCTATAGATCTTTACCTCAGATAGAGAATCAGTCAGAGGAAGATTATACTGAAGATGTAGGAAGTATGTTTTTAAAAATAGATATAGACAAAAATTTAGATAAAGAATTATTAGACGAATTAGAATTTGAATTACCTTCAATAATGTGGAATAAAACTGATGAAGATATTGAAGAAGTTATTAAAAGGGCAAAAGCAAAAAGAGATCAATTTAAAAGAGAAAAAGGAAATGAAACCAAAAATAGAAATTTAACAAACAACAAAGATGAGTATCAGAAAAGGATTGATAATGCTGATTATAAAATGAATATGATGAAAAGATATTTAGAAGCTTTATCAGCTATTAAACAAGGTAGACATTACACAGGAAAAGGTTTAGAAGATAAACTGAATATCTTAGTTGATCTGACAGATAAAATTTGTAAAGGTTCTAAAAGTAAAAAATTGTATAATAAAACTGTAGATTTGTTGGATTTACTTTTAAGAGAGGGAACTATGACAAACGATCAGGTAAAGGAATACTATGGAAAATTTCTTAGTATATAAATGAGTAATTATATTGTAAAAAAAGTATACTTGAGTGACAGTCAGATTTCTAAATTGAAATCAGCTTATAAAAATGGTGAAGAACTTAGTTTACAAATAGATAAAAGTAAAACACCCAATTTTGATTTACATTTAACAGCTACACAAATTAACCAAATTGATAAAGGTAAAAGAATTAAAATATCAAAGACTCAACTGAAAAAGAATGGAGGGTTTTTACCATTTTTAGTACCTTTACTTTCTACTTTAGCATTAGGAGCAGCTAGTGGAGCAGCTGGTTGGGGTACTAAAAAAGTATTGGACAAAATTTCTGGATCAGGTAAAAAAAAAAAAACTTGTGGAGAGGGAGTCTATCAGCCATGGGAATATCCAACAAAATGATTGAAAACAATATGAAAAATGAAAAAGGATTTAGAGGTATATTTACTATAGATATGTTACCTAAAAAGATAAGAAAATTTGAAAACGGAATTATAAATTTAGATGTATCTACAGGTCCTGGAACTCATTGGGTTTGTTATTATAATGATCCAAAATATAATTTTGTTGAATATTTTGATCCTTTTGGAGAATATAAATATAACAATAGAATAATAAAAAATGATTTTCTTCCTCAAAACATACTAAGTTATTTAAATACTTCTGGAAAAGAAATTAGATATAACGATAGTTTTTTACAAAGTCCGAGTTCTGTAAGATGTGGTTTCTATTGTATGAAATATATAACTGAAAGAAATAAAAATAAATCTCCTATTGAAGTTTTATATTCATTTACTCAAGAACCTAGTAAATTAAATGAAAAAATTGTTCTTTATAAATGAAGTATATTATATTAGATTCGAAAAGCGTAGATAAATCTGAAGATTTCACCATTGAGTATTCGAGACCTTTTCATTTTACAGAAATAGCTCTTCAGTCTTTTTCAATGTATATTTCATGGAATAATATTACGGAGAAAAACAATAAATTTTCATATTTTGATGGAGTCAAATGGACAGATTTCATTATTCCTCATGGTCATTACAATATAAGAGGTTTGAATCGTTATATGGTAAAATATTTTGGAAATGATTCACCTATATTATTTGGAATAATAGAAGAAAGACAAAGGTTTAGTATTAAACTCGAGAAGAATTATAAAATTGATTTATCTAAAAGTGAATTGTACAAAATTTTAGGATTCGAACCCAAAATATATGAAGAGGAAGAGCAAGAAGGTAAATTTATTGCTGATATAGCTAATGGTAATGATAATATTTATATTCACTGTGATATAGTGGATGGTGCTTATATAAATCAGTTTCAATCTCAAGTTATTTATTCTTTTACATCATCAAATCCTCCTGGAAGTTTATATACTAAAGAATTTGATAAACTAATATTTTTTCCGGTTAAATCTGATTCTATTAATCGAATTAGAATGAGAATTACAAATCATAGAGGTGAACTAATTGATTTGAATAAACAAGAAGTACAGTACAAATTTATTGCTAAATAAATGAATAAACAAAGATTGTACAGAAAGAGTAAAAAAATACAAGGAAGAGGCTTCTTTTCAGACTTTATAAGTCCTATTGTAGAAGATAAATCTAAGGAATTTGTGAGAGAAAAATTGAATGAAATATTTTCTAAAAATAAAAAACATGGTACTGGATTAAAATTTTTTATTCCTAAATAAATGGATAAAATTTACGATTTGAAAGACACTAGTTATTATTATAATAACGACATTGAAAGTTTTGAATATAGAGAATTAAAAAGTGAAAATAGAAATAATATTCATGAAAATGCTACATATAATTTCTTTATCAATGATACAAATGCTAATATTTTATATTCTGCAGGATATCTGCAACAAGAATTAAAAATTGTAAAAGGAGATGGAGGTGTAATAAGTAATGAAAATGTTACTCTAGTGAATGGAGGAGGTCTCATAAATTCAAACAGGTTGACTATAGGAAATACTGAAGTTGAATCCACTATAAATTATAAAGCCATTATGAATCAAGTATTAGGGATGATACACTTCACCCCTGATTATTCAACATCGGAAGCTACTAACATGTTCTTTTATGTAGATACAAATGATTCTGTAGATAGAAACAATTTCAAATATAATGGAAATCTGATAGATACTACCAAAATAACTGATTTTTTTAAAAACCTTAAACTAAATGAAAGTTTTAATGAAGGATTTTCAAAAAGATGTAAATTTACTAAAAATAGTCAAACAGTAAAAATATGGATTCCTTTAAAGTATATATTTGATTTCTTTAACGAATATAAAAAAGTAATGACAGGTTTCCAAGTTAAAATAGAAATTCAGAGAAATGATAGTAAAAATATGTTGTATACAGATATTCAAAATCCAGATTTTAAGGTTCTTGTTGAAGATTTATCACTTTGGTTACCTTATGTTAGATTTAAAAATTCAGCATCTGTAAAATTCAATGAATTAAAATTATCAAATACTCCTATAGAAATAAATTGGGATCATTATAACATTATCAAATCAAATGTATTTTATAAAAATTCCAGTGGGTCTTATTCTATTCCTGCTACATCTGATGAAGTTTTGAGTTTATATGTCATTCCTCAATATGATGAAAGAAATGAAAACATGAATCAAAATAATATGATGTTTGATCACTTGGATATGATAGAATGTTGGTTAATGATTAATAACATTAAAGTTCCTACAGTAAGTTATATGATGGACTTTAATAAAAATGATTATAATCGATTATATTATGCTCTTTTAGAATCAGGAATGAATAATATAAATTCTGAAACTGGTTGTATGATAAACTATTCAAATTTCAGTAAGTATCCTATAATTTGTTTCAACTTGGCAAACCATGAAAATTATACGAACTTGAGTAATTTAATGATTGAATTCAATTGGAGATTGAGAAATAATACTACTAAAAATTATGTTTTTTACTTTATTTTGAAAGAAAGAAACAAATGCTCCTTGAATATGTCAACTCAGGATATAAAAATGATTAAAACTCTGAAAACATAAAGGATTTTTTCTATTTTAATAAATGGCTGCTTATTATCCACTTTACGACGATGAAATAAAAGAAGGACCTTTAGGACCACCAGGTGTAGGATTTAAATTAACGAATGATGGTAATTATGATATGGAAAGTAAACTATTAAAAAATGTTTTACATCCTCAGGAAGATAATGATTCTTCAACTAAAAAATATGTAGATGATTTAAAAAATAAGTGTTTGATTCGTAATAACGGTTATTTTAATGCTAAAAATAAATGTATTAGAAATATAGCTACTCCTCTAGAGGACAATGATGCTTCAACTAAAAAATATGTCGATGACAAAAGTTTAATACATGATGAAAATAATTTTGATGCTAAAAATAAAATCATATCAAATGTAAAAGAACCTGAAAAAGAAGGCGATGTGGTTACCAAAAAACATCTTGATTATTATTGTATACTGTGGGATAAAATTAATAGAAGTTATTATGCTCACAACGAAAGAATATCGAGTGTTAAATGGCCCATAAATGATACTGACGTTGCTAATAAATATTACGTTGATAATAAAACTTTTTGCGCTACCACAGATAGACTTGTTCAGTTTACAGGTGTGGGTTACAAGACTTTTGAATTCAACGAAACTACTTCAAAACTTTTAGATTCAAACTTAAAATTATCACAAAACATGTATATGAAAATTACAATTTTTTTAGCCTGTGACAAAATGAATGAAAAGCCAAAAATACGTTTAGAAAAAGTGAAAGAAGTACTTCTTGATAAAGAGATAAATGTTAATGAAGATGCAATAACTATGTTTGCGTATGGAAAGTTAAATGAAGTTTTAACATTATCAGTGCTAACAGGAGGAGGCTGTAAATTAAAGCCTTATTTACATATTGAAAAGATAAATTTTTCTTCTTAATAAATGGCCAATGAAATTAATTGGAACGACTTTTCTAGAAAGAAACTTTCAGAAGATGTAATTATAAGTTTAGCAGATTATTTAAGATGGGAATATGTGTTTCAATTTTCTGAATTATCTGAAGTTTTAATCGAACGATATGTACAGCCAAATGATTGGTATATTATTTCTCAATATCAAAAACTCAATGAACCTTTTATTGAAAAACATGCCTCTGATGTAGATTGGGAAAAAATATGTAGATACCAAACCTTATCTATCCGTTTTATTGAGAGACATTTAGATAAAGTGACTTGGTATGAAATATCAAGATTCCAAAAATTGGATTTAAGATTTATAGAAAATTATTCTGACCGTTTAAATATGAATGTTGTATCTAGATATCAAAAATTATCAATGAACCTTATAAGAAAATTTCAAGATTATGTAAATTGGGATTATATTATACAATATCAAGATATTGATAAAGACTTTGTAATAGAATTTGTTTCTAAAATAGATTTCTGTCTTTTAATAAAAAATAAAAGTAATATATTACCAGAAGAATTTTATAATTCAAACAAAGAAAAGATAGTTTGTATACTTCTTGCGGAAATTTGTCATAATACACGAGTACCGCTATATGAACCATTAAAAGAATAAATTATTTAAAAAAAATATTTTTATTTTAATAATAGTTTTTACTCGTAGTAGATTATTTTTTACTCGTAGTAGATTATTTTTTAATTAATAAATGTATTCTAAAATTGTAATTAAAGACTATAATGAACCAGATGAATTTAAAGATCCAAATCAACATCCTCTATTGCCTATACATCCCTTTAGATTAATCATAAATGGTTCTTCCAACAGTGGAAAATCAAACTTATTAATCAATTTAATTTATGACTATTTACACTTTGATAGACTTTACATGTGTACTAAAGACATATTTGAATCTAAGTATGTAAAATTACAAGAAAAATACATTCAATTTACAGATGTAGAATTAGAAGATATTCAAAAATGTAAAGGCTTAAAGAATAAAAAAGAAGTTTTGAAAGAATATAAAAAATTTAAAAAAGATCAAGTTTTGTTTTCTTCCAAACTAGATGATTTTATTACCGTAGATGACTTGGATCCTTCCTATATGAATTTAGTTGTATTTGATGATTGTATATGTGAAAAAGATCAACAATCTATAGAAGAATTTTTTATACGAGGAAGAAAGAAAAATACATCCCTTATCTATATAAGTCAGTACTATTATAAAATACCTATAACCATCAGAAGTAACAGCAATTATTTTATATTTTTCGATATGAAACAAAAAGAAATTAAACAAATAATACGAGAAATAGATGGTCAATTAACAAAAGAAGAATTTAATAAAATGTATAAGAACTGTATCAAAAAACCATATGATTTTTTAGTTTTAGATTTAGTCAATCCTAATATGAGGTACCGAAATAAAGAATTTATGTATATATAAATGGAAGAATATTTAGAGAAAAGAATTTTTATTCACAGAAAAAGTTATAATTACTATCAAAAGATTAGTATCGCACTATCTATGAGTAAGTTTTTATTTAGCGCATCTGGCTTATCTGGTTTTATTTTAATCCCTTTATCAGCTTTGAGTTTAGGAGCTGGTGTTATTGAAGTGGTTGACAGATCTTTAAATATATCCGAAAGAAAAGAAGAATATAAATATACTTACAAATTTTATAAACAACTACTGAATTTGTTTAAAGCTAATACATTAACTGAAGAAGAAATTCATAAAAAAGAGGCTGATTTTATTCAAAGTTTGAAATATTTTCCTTTAGAGAAATACGTTAAAAAAACTCAATTGAATGGCTATAAATACATATAATTTTTTATTGCCTATAAATGACGTGTAAAAGTAATATATTCAAAGTTGGAAAATTAAGTAAAGACGGAAAGTTCAAATTTTGTTGTAAAGAATGTGGTCAAAAAGGATCTGGCTTTATCAATTCAACAATTAATAATTTACCCTTTGAAATGCATTTACCAGGACATCAATTTACAGGACCTGGAACACAATTATTACATGGAAAGAAAAGATTAAACGATGATTTAACATATAAAGAATGGAGTAAGCCCATTAACAGAGTAGATGAAATAGCATATAAACATGATGTTTGTTACCTTAAAAATAAAGATACTAAAACTAGAAATGATGTATGTGATAAAAATATGATAGAAGAGTTAAATACAATTCCAAATCCTACAATCAGGGAAAGAATAGAAAGAGGAATTGTTAAACCTATTATCAAAGCCAAAAGAACATTTGGTATGGGTATGATTTATTGTTTAAAATGTAAAAATTTTACTAATACTAAAGATGTTTATGAAGAAACTTCTAAAAATGGAAGATTGACGAGGAAAGGTATATGTGAAGTTTGTGGATCTAAAAAAAGTACTTTTTTAAAGAAAACGGGGTCATAAAAACAGTTTATTATGATCCCGAAAAAGGTTATTGTGGTATCAATGAATTAAAAAGAAAAACAGGTTTATCTCAAAAACAAATTACAGATTTTTTACATGAACAAGATGTTTATACTAGATATAAACCAATTATTCGTAAATTTAGAAGAAGGAGATGTTACGTTTCACATATTGATGATCAATGGCAAGCCGATTTATTATTTATAAAACCATTTAGTAAATATAATAGTGGAGTTAATTATATTTTAACAGTTATTGATATGTTTAGTAAATATACTTGGGCTATTCCAATAAAAAGAAAAACAGGCGAAGAAGTATCAAATGCTTTCAAGTTAATATTTAAAGAACGAATTCCAGAGAAACTACAAACGGATAAAGGTACGGAATTTATAAATAAAGATACTCAAAAATTATTCAAAGATAATAATATTCATTGGTTTACTACTGAAAATGTTGAAATAAAATGTTCTATTGTTGAAAGATTTAATCAAACAATTAATGGAAAAATAAGAAAATATATGGCAGCAAATAATACAAATAAATACTTAGAAGTACTAGATAAATTAGTTTATAATTATAATAATTCTTATCATCGATCTATTAAAATGACACCCTCACAAGCCAGTCGGACAGAAAATGAAAGTATCGTATACAATAATTTATTTTCTAAAAAAGAAATAAAGAAACCAAAGTTTAAAATAGGCGATAAAGTTAGAATTTCAAAATATAAAGAAACATTTACCAGAGGTTATCATCCTACATTTACAGAAGAAATTTTTATCATATCTGAAGTATTGAAAACAGATCCTATAACTTATAGAGTGAAAGACTTAAATGGTGAAGAAATTAAAGGAACTTATTATGAAAAAGAATTAGTAAAATATAATAAGAAAAATGAAACATATAAGATTGAAAAAATAATAAGAAAGAAAGGAAATAAATTATTAGTGAAATGGGTTGGTTACCCTGAAGAATTTAATAGTTGGATAGATGAAAAAAATTATTCTAATTTAGGAATCATTTTTAAATCTCTCCATATCATAATCTTTTAATTTTAAATGATTAAATTTAGTATAATATTTTCTTTTATTCTGTTAAATAAATTAATAGCATTCGGATTATATTGAATTTCATGAGCTATTTTTATCTAAATTTTAAATCTCGTATAGTTTTATTATATAAACCTCTAATAACATAATAATGGTAATCAGAATCATTTTTATTCTTTTCTATTATTGTAAACATTGTTTTTCATTTTTTATTTTTAAGTCATTCATTTTAATTTTTATTATATCTAATTTCTTTTGAAGTTTATCATTATCATTAAATTTATTAGCATAATAATTAATTACAACATCGTTTACTTTTTTAGAAAATTCAGGTGAAATCCAACATTGTAATTAAATCCTTAGAAATCCCATTATATTTTAATTCTTCTACCTTTAATTTCATAAAATAATGAATATAAAATTAACTCTTCTTTATTTTCTAACCACTTTTTATTATTAATTTAAAATCTCCAAACAATCCATAATAATAACTATCTTTAATTTACTCATCTCTTAAAGAAGTCATTTTATTACGAAACATTTTTAAATTAATTTTATTATCTATATCCATTTATAATCTCTAATTTCATATGTTATTTTTTCAATTATTAATGTAAAATTTTATCAGTAAATATCTTTTAAAGAAGAACCAGTAGTTTCAGTAAGAATATCCTGCACAACTTTGACCTGCCATTTTTTTCGTAACTAAAGAGCTTATAAAGAAGATTATTATCAGATAAAAAAATTATACCACTCTCCGGTTAGAATCCCACGAAGCGGTCAATTTTTATCGCAAAGTGGCATGAAAAAAGTTTCTTCGATTTTCCTCCCGCTGATAAGGTCAGAGAGGAAAGTGTTTTAATTATTATTATGTAAATAAATGGAAGGTCATTATTTCGAAATATTTAATCAGATTAAAAGGAATGGCCATTCAAATTTAAAAATTACATTTGATAAGGAAGAAGAAAAATATTATTATGATACGAAAGACTTTGACCAATATTTAAAACAGAGATACAATTCGAGAATTTGTTTTTTTAAAAAGTTAAAAAGAAAATTGAACTTGGTTTTTACAGTTGAAACAGATGAAATGTTTTTAAAATTTTTAGATTATATGTATTTTAAAAAGAGTTTAAATTATAAATATTTTATGAAAAAGATATGTGAATATTATAATATTTCTAACAATATTAAGTTAGGTAGTCCTAAAAAACAAAACATTTATGATGAAATTTGGAATTCGTTTCTTAAAGAGACAGAAAAGTATTTATAAAAACTCCATTTAATAAATGGAAGATAAATTTTGTTGCGATTGTAAGACTTTGAAATCAGCTGACGAATTTTACAAATATAAAAAATATTTATTTAAAAGATGTATAGATTGTGATCTTAAAAGAAAATATATATATTATGAATGCGATTGTGGCAAAAATTATACTTATTCACATAAACAAAGACATTTTAGAAGTAATTTTCATATAAAACGTATGAACTCCTTTTTATAAAAGTATTTATAAATTTTCTTCCTTATAAATGAGTAACATGACAAAGGAGTTCAAACACTTGAGTAATGTACTCTCAACTTTCAGTATTAAAAAACTAAGAGAATTGATAACTAAACTTAAAATTCCTGTCCTGACTGATAAGAGATTAAAATCAAATATTATTGAATCAGTAGTTTCTTATATCAAAAGTACAGGAAATTATAAATCTGTTTTATCAGATTATTTAGGATTGGATGTTTCTTATTATATGGAAAACAAAACTAAACTATTTAATAAATATCCTAAGTATAGAAATGAATTAAAAAAAGTTTTTGATTCTTATAATTTAAAATATAAAGATGGTCAATTTATACCAAAAGTAGAAAAAAATATTTTAACTGAAACTAATTTAAATGCTTTGTATAGGCCTCAAAAAATAAAAGATAAGGTAAAAGTAGAGGTAAATCTTAAAAATTTCTTTAAAACAGATTATAAAATTATTGAATTCAGAGGTCAATATATTGAAAAATATAAAGTTTATAGAAAACAATATAGAGTGGTAGGATCTAAAATTTTACCTGAACAATATTATAATATTTTAAGAAATATATTTAAAAGGGCTATTGGAAATATTACAGGAAAAGTAGATGTAATTATACATAATCCTAAATTAAATGTACCTTTTCATGATAAAATGATGTCTACTAAAACTGCTTTTAATGAATACATTGATAAATTATCTAACCAAATTGAATATAAAGAACTCGATATAACAGAGTGTATATTTGATTTTAATGTCATCGAATTACCTCATGGTGGTAGACACAAGGCTTTAAAAATGTATTATGAAACAGATCCAGCAAAAAAGAAAAGTATTTGTCAAATAAAAAATGATGATAATATATGTTTGGCTAGATCAATTGTAACAGCTTTAGCTATCCAAAATCCTGAACTGTTAAGTGATAAATTATGTACTGAAAAATTATCAAGTAATGAAATAATTTATATTAAAAAAGGTCGTGTTTTACAAAAAACATTAGCTATAAAATTACATGATGTATGTAAAATTCCTTTAGAAGTGTGTAGTTTAGAAGAAGTTAAAATATTTGAAAAATGTTTAGACATTCAGATCAATATAGTTTGTAGAGAAAATGGTAATGAAATTATATATAATGGTGATTATAAATCAACATGTATTTTTATATATAAGAATAGAAATCATTTCGATGTCATTACATCAATGACAGGATTTTTAGGTAAGAATAATTATTGTAATTATTGTAAAGTGGGTTATAAACGTTCAAATCAACATAAATGCCCTTTAAAATGTGATAGGTGTTTTGTTGAAGAATCTAATTGTGAAGGAGAGGAAATATTTTGTAAAAAATGTAATCGGAAATTCTTAGGAGAAAATTGTTTTGATAATCATAACAAGAAAAATTCAGAAGGTTTTACTGTTTGCAAATTACTATGGAAATGTCTAAAATGTAAAAGAAATATTAATAGAAATGAAAGGAAAACAGAAGAACATATATGTGGTGAATATCGTTGTAATAATTGTTGGAAATGGGTTATGAAAGGTCATGAGTGTTTCATGAAATATGAAAACAGTAAAGGAGGTGTATGTGAAGATAATTGTGTAAAAAATAAATGTAATAAATTAGATTGGTGTAAGAAATGTAAAACAGGAAAATACTTATTTTTTGATGTTGAAACCAAGCAAGATACAGGAATTCATGAAGTGAATCTAGTTATATGTCATGATTTTGATGGAAATGAAACAGAATTTAAAAATGAAAACGATTTTTGTGAATGGTTATTTTGCGAGGAACACGAAGGATATACAGTTATAGCTCATTATGGAAAAGGATTTGATTTTCAATTTTTAGCTAAATATTGTTTCAAAAAGCATATTAAAGTATTTACAATTTACCAAGGAAATAAACTAACATATATGAATGCTTATGGTTACTATATAAGATTTATTGATTCTATTAATTTTACAATGTGTGCACTCAAGAAATTTCCAAAAACATTCAATTTAAATGAACTGGCCAAGGGTTATTTTCCTCATTTATTCAACAAACAAAAGAATCAAAATTATATTGGTAAATATCCAGATAAATATTACTATGGATATAATTATATGGTTGATGAAGACAGGAAAAAATTTGATAAATGGTATGATTCCATTAAACATGAAACTTTTGATTTCCAAAAGGAATTTATAAAATACTGTAGATCTGATGTAGATATTTTAAGAAAAGGTTGTTTAGAATTAAGAAGATTATTCTTAGTAACTGTGAATATAGATCCGTTTAAATATGTAACTTTAGCTGGTCTATGTATGGCCATTTACAGAGATAAATTCTTGAAAGAAAACACAATAGCTATTGACGAAATTGTCATTCAAAAAGATCAGTACAGTAAAAAATCAATAGCTTGGTTAGATTACATATCAAAAAAGGAAAATATTAATATACGCCA
Organism: Parasteatoda tepidariorum; assembly: GCF_982258835.1. Classification (NCBI taxonomy): domain Eukaryota; kingdom Metazoa; phylum Arthropoda; class Arachnida; order Araneae; family Theridiidae; genus Parasteatoda; species Parasteatoda tepidariorum. The sequence continues at coordinate 29,794,262 of NC_141761.1, forward strand.
TGCTTTGAATGGAGGAGAGAAAAAATTACAATTAGGTGAAAAATGTTATAAGGTAGATGGATTTTATAAAAATACAGTATTTCAATTTAATGGATGTTTCTGGCATGGATGTACCAAATGTTTCACTAGAACAAAAGTAAACACAGTTAATCAATTGCTCATGGAAGATTTATATAAACAAACTAAGAAGATCAATAAAAATATAATTGAAGCAGGTTATGAATTGGTAAATATCTGGGAGTGTGATTTTGATAATAATAAGGATATGAAAAATTACATGAAAAAAGAATGGAAGAGAGATTTTATAGAACCTTTAAATCCTAGAGATGCTTTTTATGGTGGAAGATGTGAACCTACCAAATTAAAATATGAAATGAAAAGTAATGAAAAAGGTAGATATATTGACGTATGTTCTTTATATCCTACTGTAAATTATTTTGATAACTATCCAGAAGGTCATCCAATCAAAATATTTAATCCTAAAAAATACGATGAAAATTGGTATGGATTAATAAAATGTAAAGTACTTCCACCTAGAAAATTATATCATCCAGTATTACCTTATAAAGAAGAAAAATTAATATTTTCATTATGTAGAACTTGTTCTGAAACAATAAAATGTAATCATTTCAAAACCACTTTAGAAAAGAAAAAATGTAAGCAGTGTTATGAGATAAGAAATTCTGAGTGTAAACACACTGATAACGAAAGATGTCTAATAGGAACGTGGACTACCGATGAGATCAGATTAGCTGTTAAAAAAGGATATAAAATATTGAATATATATGAGGTTTGGCATTTTGAAAATAAAACAAATGAATTGTTTAAAGAATATGTTAAAACGTTTTTAAAGATTAAACTAGAAACATGCGATAAATGGAAAAACAATTTCAAAAATGAAGAAGAATACAGACAAATAGTTAAAGAAAAATTAGATATAGAATTAGATAAAATTGAAGAAAATCCAGGTTTGAGATTCATAGCTAAAATATGTTTAAATTCTTTATGGGGTAAATTTGGTCAGAGAAATAACATGAAACAAACTGAATATGTGATGGAAATTGAAGATTTTTATAGAATTATTCTAAATGATACTATTAAAGATTTGAATATGAATTTTTTGAATGACGATTGTGTGGAAATGAGTTATAAAATGAAAGATATATTTGAAAAAAATAACTTTAATACTAATATATATATAGCTGCTTTTACAACTAGTTCTGCCAGAATTAGATTATATGAAATGTTAGATAAATTAGGAGATAAAGTACTTTATTATGATACAGATAGTGTAGTATATATAGACGACGGAACCAATAAAATTGAAACGGGATGCATGTTAGGAGAATGGACTGATGAATTGGGAAATGATAAATATATTACATCTTGGATAGCTGGAGCCTCTAAAGATTATGGGTATAAATTAAATGATAAATCTGTATATGGAAAAGTAAAAGGATTTAAAATGTCTTATCAGAGTGAAACCATATTAGACTTTGATAATAGGGCTAAAATAATAACAGGTGAAACAGATTATTTGGATGTAGAAATCAATCAGTTTAAAATCGAAAAAGATAGAAATATTTCAAGTATTAAAACAAATAAACGTTATACCTTTGGATACGATAAACGTAGACTTTTAGATAATTATGATACTGTACCTTTTGGCTTTTAAAAAAATGTTTCTTAATAAATGGATAAGATTACAGTCATCCTAAACATTCAGGGATTTATTTTTCCCAGTCGTAAGATTTTAAGAGAGATAGGATGGGTTCATTTAAATTTACCAATCGGTGAATATATTGGCGTATTTACACCTAATTGTGAATTGAATGATCAAGAATTGAAGATTGTACGTAAATGTACTTCAGAAGTACACGGATTAAGATTTAATAGAAATAAGAATAGTTTATGGATAAATCATCAAGATGTAAAAAATTATATAAATAACCTATATCAACTATATGGTGGTACATTTGCTTATAAAGGAGGTATTTTAGAAAAAGAGATATTAGATGAATTGAATATACCATCTATTGACATTGATGTACCTAAATGTACTAAAATTTTAGGACCTGGATGTTCGTTATACAAGTGTATGTATTACAGAAATTATATTACAAAAAATGTTCTTAAATAAATGGAAGAATTTAATGACCTCAAACGATTTCCTGAAACATACAAATTAAATGAACTCGAGATAGGTAAATATAATTTAATATCATTGAGAAAAATAAATACAAAATACGGTGACTCTATTATAGCTAGATTAGAAGTAGACAATGATGAGAAAGATTTTTATCTCTCGAAATGTCATGGTGAATTATCTGATAAAGCTATAAGAAAAATTAATAGTGGAAAATATATTTTTGATTTTAAAGGTAAAAATAAATATTACGATTATGAATTACATGTAAAATAAAAAACGATATTTTCAATAAGGTTTTAATAAAATAAAAATTATTAATATAAAAATAAGAATTTTTAAATATGCTGATTTTGTTAAATATTTCATAAAAAATGTAAAATATAGACCTATTTTAATTTTTTTTAATATAAAAATAGGAAATCAATAGTAGTATATGGAAAGGGCAAAAGTGTCCTGTAGCCCCCCCCATATACTACTTCCCGAGTTGATTTTCAGCACTACTTCTTTATATGACTTTCGTTACATTAATCATTTACTTTTTCAAAGTAAAATCAGTAGATAAATTATTAAGATACATATAATTATACAAAAGATATATAAGGCAAAAATAATTTAATAATACCTGGAGTGGAGAGAATTAAAAAAAATATGCGCAAGTGGGGAAAAAATGTGCACGTGGAGGAAAACAAACTAATTAATTATCGCGTTTTCCATTACTTGTTAGATCAAATTTAGAAAAACATTATTATTCATTAAAATTTTGAATTACCTAGGCAATTATTGAGGAAGAATTTAAAAAAAATAAATTAAAGCAATTTACATTTTGGCGGCCCCTGAAATCGCCGGTGGATCCACCCCTCACGACCAACTGCGTGATCACGTACAGCTCTCGCTTCCGACTGCTAAGAAAAAGAGGGGAAAGGGGAATCTTCCATGCGCGCGATAGCGCAGGCGGCCTACTACAAATTGTTGATTGGTCTAACACGATGCTACGTCATGCTTTAGTTGTAACTGGTGTTCAACGCTTGCATACGTCAGAGGGGGAGAAGTTTCTCTAGAATGTAGAAGTTAATTATCCTCTCCAGGCAAAAATATTCCCTCACTCCATTACTAATATAATATAAAAAGTTTGTTCTTGATTACCACATATTATTTTAAGTCTGTGAGGTTTGGAAACTAGTGGAATATATGACCTGCCGATATAACATGAGCAAATTTATATCTGGCAATTAGATACTTCATGTAACAAATCAATGACGACAGTCGAACAGCGGCGCTGCCTCACAAATCCAGAGAGTATATAAAGACTTTACTTGTAGATGTTTATAGCTAATCTTTTGTTACTTAATTGCTAGCATGTTATCTTGTTATAAATATGTTATTTGTTGGTTTATTAAATACACTTTCTAAGTTATGATTTTTCATTGGTAGTCAAAGATGCACACAGTTTAACAGAAAGAGCGACGTCCCTTCTTATATATTTTTTCTGACATTTTAATTACTAATAGAAACATGGTTTTTTTACTTTTTAAATACAGTCGAACCCCGCTATAGTGAACCTGGGATATAGTGAACACTCGGATGTAGTGAACTTTTTTAGCGGTCCCGTCCGTATTCCTATTTAAATAATGTTATTTTTAACGCTTATAGTGAACAGCTTAGAACTTAGAAACTCGGTTATAGTGGACTCAAATTTCATTTCTTTAAATATCTTTTTCAGTCCTCCATCTTTAAACTTGTAGGTGTTGGGACTGAAAATGAATGCATTCCTATAAAATGTGTCATATTACTCTCCTTTATGCTTATCACTTTTAACTATACTGTAATAAATGTCAAACAGATCATTTATCTTATACTCCCCCCCTCCCTGACAAGCCTCGCTTTCTCTCTTTTCCCCAAGCTTGCTCTACAACTAGTTAACTTGGCCACCTGCTGAATTTTTGGAATTTTCTTATCTGTTCAAACCATATTCTTTACAAATCACCCCTTGACAATCAAAAAGGGGAACAATTTAACTCATTCTACAGCTGCTCTCTTCATATTCTTACATTATCTATTTGAGACAAGATTTTTATTTCAAAAGCAGTGAAAATGGCAAATTCTCTTAAGAGAAAAGCGTTTTCGATAGACGACGAAGTTAAAATTGTAAAGCATATTGATGATGGAACCAATCAATCGACACTGTGTAAGGAATTTTCCTTGTCAAAATCTACAGTTACTAATCGAAGTGCAATTCTTGCGGCATACGACAAAAACATGGTTTCATCGAAAAAACTGCGTGGAGCTGAAAGAGAAAACGTAGAAGATGCTTTGTTAAGATGGTTCGAAATCTTGTTCAAAATGTAAAAATCTTGCATTCTTTGCACATTGTAGATAAGAAAATTGATGAACTCAACTTAAAATCAAATTGTGTTCAATCAAAAATCACAAATTTTTTTCCATAAAAAGTGAAAATAAAACTAATATTTAGCGACGTAATTACTTTTTCCATCAATTTTTGCTTTATTATCTGTTAATTAGTTAATAATTTTTTTAAATAACTTATACAAAATTGCAAAGCCAGATTTAATCATTCAACTGTCTTATACAAAAAATATTCTTCAAAAAATTTGGATATAGTGAACCATCGGTTATAGTGGACACATTACTGAGTCCGCAGACGGTTCACTATAGCGGGGTTTGACTGTATATAAGAAACCGTCTAATAGTTAGGCCGCTATCTGGTAAAAAATAATATTGCTCTCTGATTTTTTTTTTTTTGTTTTGTTCACATGATATGTAATATGTTACCCGATGTACTAAAAACTGAACTCAGTGGCGCGACTGCCCATAGAGGAATATCTAACTCTTCTTCACGTCAAAAAGCAATAAACTATGGTATAGTATAATAGGAAAATTTGCCCATTTTAGTGAAATATATCAGGAATATTCTGGATGTGTTATTGATGCGGAAATAAGTTTTATAAGAGTTATTTTAACCCTAAATTAATTTTTTTATTTACTTTAAAACGTGAAAATATTAGCTGTAAAATCATGAATTTTTGCAGTCACGAATTCGAATGGTTCAAATTCGAATTTCTGCTTGTATAAATTGTAAAATATTTAAAAATTAAATACCATACAAATTTTTAAATAAGAAATTTCTTAAAATAATCGTATGCTCATAATTAAATAAAATATTGCATAACACAAAATTCAGAAAACCGCATTATACGTCAAAACATAAATGATCAAAGTCGATAGATAGACAATTGCAGTGTCTGCCTGAAAAATAAAAATTACGTTTCAGTTTATGTAGTGGTATTTAATTAGAACTTTTGCTAACGGTTGGTGTCATTCGTTTCTCTTTTTCTTTTTAAGAATTTATCTGTTCCTGATCTTTGATTTTAAATTATTTTGAAAAATAGTTCGTTAAAAAATATTTACATTGAGAAGGAACTACTATCCGAATATCTCCGAAAATATTAATTGTAAAAGGGCATTATTTTTTGACCTTTTTTTTTTAGAAATTTTTACACACTTTTTGTTTCCAGAAAACTGTCTGTCTACTTTTAGTTTTATAAACACATTTATATATAAATATACATACGTATACATATTACGTACGTAAACATATTACGTATCCATTCATGTGTATACATGCGTATAGATATACAAATATGAATGCGTATACATACGTATATGCATAAATACTTAAAATAAACTAACAGTTTTCTAAGAAGAAAACAATATATCCCCTTTACGCTACTCCTATGTGTTGAATAGAATGAGATATGTAACAGGAATCGAATAGAGGGTTTTAAGCACTTATTCATGCATTTTACATTGCTTAATCCTAATCGTATTTAATTATAAATATTGTTCCTAATGCATTTTTTCTCGCTTATTCTAATGGGCTAATATTTAAGATTTAAAATGTGTTTTTTATATAAAGTATATTTATTTAAAGGAAACTTCTTACAGCTTTAAAATCAATTATGCCATACATTTGAATTTTATCTCATGCAATTAAGCATGAAAAACTAGATCGAAAAATGTATCTTATGTCTTCAAATAGCCCCTATATAGCGAAGCAAAAAGTGTGAATAAGTACACGTCAAGAGTAGTTTTTTTTATACATGATTGAGAATTTTGAACTATTCGTTCTGTAGCTAAAGTAAACTTTGTAAGCAAAATAATTTTTATAAAAATTAAACTAAAACAAATATTAAATTCAGAATAAAGTAAAATATTCATCAATATATTATTACAAAATAGTTTAAAATTATCTCATGCATTATTTAATATTTATGTCATTTAATATATTAGAGAATAACTAAAACGATGAATTAAAATGCACAAACTAAAATAAGTAATTATTATAAAATTTATAGTTAAAATGATTTACGTTGCAAGAAATGTTAAGGAAAATATTTCATAAAAATACATAAAATAACTCTGCTAAAGAATTAAATATCTCATTAAAGCCCCCACTTTTTATAATAATCAGCGAATCTGAGTTATAATTGTTATAACTAGAACTTAATATAGCTAGACTATTATAAGTTCTAGCTAGAAATTTCTATATATTATAGCTAAAGAATTGATTTCAGATTTTTTTTATTCCCCTTCTAAAAATGTTTTTCACAAAGAATTCCTATCAAAAATCTCTAGGGATATTTTTAAAATTTTTGTCCATATTTGATATCAAAAAGATTTGCTATGGTCTAGAATTGAATGTATTTTAGTTGATTTCAAAACTATAAGTTTGGTATCCCAAAGTTACTTCACCCAAGCAAGGCCGGATTTACGTAAAAGCTAAATAAGCTGTAGCTTTGGGCCCCGAGATGACAAAGGCCCCCAGATCCCACTTTTTTTCTTCCTTTTTTTAAAGTTTTATTCGGAGCTGGGGCCCTATGAAGCCCATTATAATTTTTTTTTCTTTTTACATTTTCGGATGCTTTTCAAAATCTAATCGAAGTGTATAAAATAATTGTTGGCTATACACACTTTTTATGTAAATAAAAAGTAAGGTATTAATTTCTTACTCCTTATACTATTTCTAAATGAATTTGGTATACTTAGTTTAATTGCATTGTTTTATAAAAATAATTTATCTGTAATATTAATATTTAAAATAAGTGTAGAAGTCAAAGTGTGAAAAAATAGCCTTATTTCCATGATTGAATTTGACATTCAATGCTAAGGGCCATTTTTAGTATATATGTCTAAATAAATAGTGCGAAAGTTTTAGAACACAAAATAACTCACGGGGAAAAAATTACGCTTTTCGCAAAAAAGAAAAAGAAGAAAAAAAAACAATTTTGGTAACAAAACTAAAATATATGGTATTTAAATCATTCATTTGGTAATTTTTCTGTTCACAATGCAGCAGTTTATCGAAAATTCTGGTTTTTAAAATTATAGCTCTTATTACCACACATTTAATAAAAATGCAAAAGTCAAAAATAAAATGAACCGGATTAGTGATTATTATGCCATACTCTAAGACAGCGGTTCCCAATTATTATTTAGGCTTCCCTCTACGGAACCCTAAATAATCATGTCAATTTATGTAGTAGAATTTATTAGATTTTCTGATTCGCACTGTCTTGAATGCCCGCCGTTTTATAACCCTAAACTTTGGCGATCAGCTGAAATGGGTGATTGTCAAACTAATTCTATCGCCAAGAGCTTGGATGCCCGATTTTTTTTGAGCGTGGTGAAAATGGCGAATACGTTTTATAGCTCAATAGTGTAAGCAATTGTTAAGAATATCTTTTCATGAACTAATAAGATAGGTAAATTCCTATCCTTTAAAATGTCGTTCACCAGCCCCAGTGTATCTTTATGTCTTACGTGGAAGCGATGAAATTGCACGTTATGACCATAATTTGTAGGAAAAGAAATACCTACAAGAATATCTGTTATTAAAGATTTGTGCTGATGCTGGGTAAGTATAAGTGTCACATTGCTTGGCAAAATACTCCTTAGTGTAACTATTTCACTAACTAGTCATTTGTTGTTGCTACCTCACTGCATAACTCTATAATTAGTATGTTGTGTTGTTGCTTATCCTCATAGATCTTTAGTCAGATCAACTCAATAAAGTTGTTGAGAGTCCCGCAGTGGATTGATCGTTAAGACACGGTTCCCAGCAGATCACCGAAGTCAAGCATCACTGGCTGCGGTCAGTGTGCGGGTGGGGGACCACTTGGATCAGTCTGCGTAGGGACCGAGGGTGTGCGGTATTGGTCCTCGTTAAACTGTTCTACCGTAAAGTGCTCGACTTCGCGTGCAGGTCGTCGGGCTACCGAAGCGGGGGTGCCATCCCCTCTGCAGAGGATCAAAATTGTGATGGCATGTCTTCGGATCATCCTCAGGGATGCTTCCCAGACCGTCGCCAATAGCCCATTGTGCAGCTCTAGTGCGACGTAAATGAACAACAACAACAAAGTTGTTGACAGGTATGTACCTCTGTAGTATGGTATACTACATATTAAGTAAAATCAATTGTTAATTCTAATTTAATTATCTAATTTAATTATCTAATCATCTTAATTTATTTAATCATCATCATTCATCTAATTTAATAATCATTTGTTAATTGTTAATTTGTTAATAATGTATTAAACGCTTAAATAATTGTAACTGTTAAATTTGTGATAAACTTTTAATTGTATGCTTTTTTTAATTTCTTCCTTTTACACTTGTAATTAATGTTATTTATTTATCAGTATTCAATAATTCTTTGCAATATATTTCATGTAATATTTAAGTTGTACGCCTCAATTTGTTTTGTAACCTTGGGAAAGTAATCTTTCTCTACATTTATGTTCTTCCTTTAAAAGAAGATTCCTCCTTTTGTTACTTGCTGACAGCAAGATGTATGTCCAGTCAGCAAACCCCTATTGTTGGAGGGAGAAGGAATTGGCACCAAGTCACCTTTCCCACGTTTCGGCTTGCATCAAATGCAAAGCGCCCCTTTGGATCTTATGATGGCGCCAAGAATGTTCCAGAACATTCCACAAAATTCTTTACCAGGTGTGTCACCACTTTAGACAACCCCGCTTCATGTTTGGCATGGAGCTTAACAATTAATTTCGCCAGTTGGCCAATATTTGCAGCTCTGTGATTTGCCCCTCTGATCCTTCTCCAGCCAACCAAGTGGTTATTCCCAAAAGTTTAATTTTTTTGGCGAGAGTTTTCTCCCCTATCTTCATAACGAAGATATAGTCAGAGTTGCTTTGTTTTCAACATTGCTGTATGTTTTTCTCTGTATTCGGCTGAAGCCGATTTATTTTTTGTTGGCATGTTTGCTAACATGTCCAGTTTTTTTTATAATGCCTTCAATTGTGAAATAAAAGTTACTTTGCATCTTAGAATATGTATCTGGTGAGTAATTTTACAGTATAAGTTGTTTTCTCTTCCTTTTTTTTCAGCATGCTCCTTTGTTGCGCTTACCTGAATAATTGCACCCACTTCCACTGTTAACCACTTATACCTTTTCGGCCTTTACATAATTAGTATCTAAATTTTATTTAATCTTAATTTGACTTAATGTTAGTCACCCCCCTTTTTGATTTAGCCACTCCACATAATATTTGGTGCCGCGTTTGCAACAGTTGACATGCTGAGAACTCAATGATGCACCTCTTTTCATTCGATCATTGTACTTATGTTTATTTTATATTTATTTTAAATGTTTTTATTTGAGATGCATCATTGGTGAAAAGGAAATTTTTGAATAGTTTAGATTATGTCTCCATTTTTTTATGTTTTAAGTGTGCACTTTTATGATGGTGTTTTTTTATTTCATGTTTTTCATAAATTTATTTAGGGGTAGATAATTAAAATTTTTTATCTAAGCATTTTTTTTAATTTTTGGTATTTGAATATTTTAATTATGCCAAGGACTAGGCAAGCAGACCCTCAGAGTGAGGTTATTCCAACTTCAAGAGAATATCACTTTAATATTGACCCATTTTATGGGGATCCCAGTACTTTAAACTGGTTTTTGTCCCAAGTAAGGGAACTTAAGGCACTTAACAAATGGAATAATCAGGCAGCCCTTATTTTCCTTAAGTCCAAATTAAAGGGTTCTGCACTTACCTTTTTTGCAACTTCTCCTAGTTGCCTAAGCCTCAATTCTTTTGAGGAAGCAGTAAAAATCCTTCAAAATTTCTTTTGTGCAACAAAAAATGAGGCCTCAGCTATTGCTGAATTTAATGATCTAAACATGTTTCATAATGAAACGATAAGAAATTTTGCCCATAGACTTGAGTCAGCAGCCCATCAGGCATATGCTTTTATTAATGATGCAGCCGCATTAAATAAAATTAAGTCAATTCAATTCTTAAATGCTATATCTCCTAGCATAAAGACTCAACTAGCCTTTGAGGATCCTTCAGATTTCATGGCAATTGTAAATAAGGCAGAAATAATATCTTCCTGCTCTGCACCACATACTAATGCTGCAGTTAATTTTGTTAATAAAACCCAAAATATGGACCAATGCTCTGAAATCGAAATGCTGAAGGATCAAATTAAACAATTAACTACTATTGTTCAAGAGGCAGTCAATTTATGTCCTTTATGTAAATCTCCTGACCATTGTCTAAAAAATTGTCCTCAATTCACAACATCTAATGTGAGAACCCAAAATAACAATGCTAGACAACAAATTGTATGTCATTTTTGTGGGAGAAATGGTCATATTATGGCTCGATGTTACCAGTACTTGAACTTGCAGGGTTCTAGGCAAAATCCTAATAGAAATACTGGTTCAAGTAATAACCGAAGACCACAAAATCAAGGTCGTCCCAATTTAAACTAGTGTCGGGACCACATTGTAGGCAAACTGTGGTCCCTTTTCAAACTAAACGAACCCCTGTTTCTGATCAGTCTGATCAACCTTCTGAGTATTTAAATCACACTATGGGTGATGGTAAAACAAAAATATCTGAATTCTTAAATCCAATGTCTAATGAGACAACCTTGTTTAATTTATTTAGTGAAAACAAATGTAATTTACCACTTATTGATATAATGTTTGGTGATAAAAAGTTCACCTTTTTAATTGATTCTGGTGCTTCTATTTCATTAATGCCTAAAGATATTTTTGACCAAATTAAATTAGTAACTAAAGTTAAATATTTATCTAGAAATGTTAAAATTTCTACCTTAAACTCTGAACTTAATTTTTTATCATGTGCTCAAATTTCCTTTAAAATCAGTAATAGTCAGTTTAAGCATCATTTTTTTGTATCTAAATTTAATACCTCTCATTTTCAAGGTATCATTGGATATGATATAATATCCAAATATAACATAATTATAGATTCTAAGAATAATGAATTGATTTTTGACTCTTTTAAATTACCTTTTGCTTTACCTTTGTCTGAACAGAAAAATGTTCAAAATATAATATCACATGTTCATTTAACTAATAAGGTTGTTATTGATCCTAATGAAAGTGTTTTCATCAATGTCTCTACTGATAATGACAAATTTTTAAATAATGACATTTTGTTTACTCCCCTTATTAATCATAATGATTTATTGATGCATCCAAGTGTTCATAATTTAACCCAAAATTCATTTCATGTATTAATATATAACAAAAGTGCATCACCGATTCATTTAAATAAGTCTTGCAAAATTGGATCAATTTCTAGTGATTTTGATGTTAAAAATAATCTTGATAACCAAAATGTCAATAATGAGTATATAAATTTGATTCAAGCTTCACCTGAAATGCTTGAAAGACGAAAATTAGAGTTGTCTATTAATGATTTTTACCTTGATAATTTAAATGAATCTCAAAAACATGTTATTGCTGATATTTTATTAAATAATTATGCTTGTTTTTCAAAATCTGTTGCCACTCTTGGCTGTACCGATTTAGTCGAACCCAGTATTAAGTTAAAATCCAATAACCCTATTAAAACCTTACCTTATGATATACCACAAGCTTTACAGGATATTGTAAAAAATGAACTCACTGAGTTAATGAATGCTAATATTATTGAAAGAAATGTTTCTAGCTGGGCTTCGCCCATGGTTTTAGTAAAGAAAAAAGATACTGATTCCTCTAATCAAAACAAATATAGACTTGCTTTAGACTTTAGGTTACTTAATTCCATAATAGAAAATTCAACGTACCCTCTTCCCAAGATTTCGACTCTAATTAACAATATTTCTCAATTTCAATATTATTCAAAAGTAGATTTTAAAAGTGCTTATAATCAAATAATGGTACCTGATGAACTTCAGGAGGTGTTAACATTTACTACACCCTTTGGTACATATTCTAACAAACGACTACCTTTTGGTCTCAAAACTAGTGCCAGTACCTTTCAAGCTTTCGTTGACAAAATTATTGATGAGTTAAAAGCACATGGAATTGAGCATATTTATGCCTACCAAGATGATTTTATCATCTGTGCCAATGAATTTGATGACATGATGGTTAAAGTTAAAGCTGTGTTAAACATTTTAAGTAAATATAATGTAACTCTTACTCCCTCTAAATGTAGATTTTTTGAACAAGAAATAGATTATTTAGGTTTTCGTATTGCCAAAAACATAATTTCACCTGTTGAATTTAATATTGCTAAAATCACTAATTTTGCTGCTCCAAAAACAGTAAAACAAGTTAAACGATTTCTAGGTTTATGCGGATTTTATCGCTCATTGATACCCAACTTTGCAGAATTAACTGGTGTTTTAACTGATCTTACGAAGAAGAATATTTCATTTAAATGGACCCAACAGCATCAAGATGCATTTAAATCCTTACAGGATATTTTTTTTAACAAGCCCTTTGTCAAATTACCTGACTTTTCTAAGAAATTCTTTTTAAACACTGATGCAAGTAAAATGGCAGTTTCTGCTGTGTTATTACAAGAATATGAGGATGGTTTTCATCCAGTAGGTTATTTTAGCAAATCATTAAATAAGGGTGAGAAAAATTATCCTGCTATAAAGTTGGAGTTGCTCGCCATTGTTAAGGGTATAACAGCATTCAAGTACTATTTATACAACAAATCATTCACAGTTTTATCTGATTCTAAACCCCTTAAATACTACAAAAAATCTACTTCACCTGCTGACATTATAACGCGTTGGCTTCTTTTATTAAGTGAGTACACCTTTGATTTTAAATATGTACCCGGTTCTTGTAATGTTCTAGCTGACTATTTTAGTCGATGCCAAAATCCTGATTTAAGAGAAGACTGTAATTTTAATGATTTTGATAATACTGAATCTTTAATTGTACCTTTTTCTGATCCTAAAAATAATGAGTTAGTGTGTGTTACTCAAACTGACCCTAAATTTGAAATATCTAATGAAACCTTTAAGGACAATCAAACCAAAGATCAAGAACTTAATGATATCATTACTAAATTAAATGATAATAACTTAAACACTAAAATTATTGATAAATATTTTATATCCCCTGATACTAAGCTACTCATGTTTCATAAAGAGTATAATAAGAATGATTATGCTGATTTAATAGTTGTGCCCAAGTCTCTCAGACCCAAGGTTTTGGAAATTACTCATGTATCTCATACAGGTGTCAAGAAAACTTTTGAGTTATTGTCGAAAAGATTTTATTGGAAAGGCTACTATGCTGACACGTTAAACTATGTGTTATCTTGTGATGCATGTATTCGCATCAAACATTATTCTGTCAAACCAGCCCCCTTAAAAAATGTGTACCTACCTACTCGCCCTGGGGATTTTATTAGTATTGATATTGTTGGACCTATTAAAGATACTGGGCATGTGTTAACTGTTATTGATCACTTCAGTAAGTTTACTGTATTATATCACTTAAGGAACTTAACTGCTAATACTATGGTCCAACATTTGTTAAATTATATGTCATTGTTTGGTAGAGTTACCATGATTTTAAGTGATCTTGGAACTCAATTTAATTGTGAAGTGTTTCATACTATAAATTCTGAACTAGGTATTAAGGTAATACATACCACTTCAGGACACCCTCAACTGAACTCAGTTTCTGAAAGAATAAACACTTCCTTAAAATCCTCATTGATTGCCTTGCGAGAACAAGGAATTTCTATTCAATCTGCCCTCTTAATTCACCAACAAATCTATAATAGTGCTATTCATCCTGCCACAGGATATAGCCCTAACATGCTTCATTTTGGTCGTGAAATGAGTATTTTCTTTGACACATACCAAAATTCTAACAATAAACTTATAAGTTTAGACCAAGCTTCTTATGTTTCTCAGGTTTTAAATGATCTAAATAATTATTATAGTAATGCTTATACTTCTTTAAGGCAGAATCAGACTGATCAAAACAGTAAGTTTGAAAGGAAAGCTAAACTTCGTAAATTCGAAGTAAATGATATTGTGTATTTGAAATCCAAAGATTCTTTTAATCCCAAATTCAATGGTCCATACACCATCATTACAAAACATAATGATGTTAATTTTAGTATCCAATTTTTATCTAATCCTAATGCTCCTGTGTTTAAAATTCATGCAAACCGTCTAAGGTTAGCCCCACATAGAAAAACATCTCTATGTGCTACCAGTAATAAATTGCCTCAACAAAATACTAGATATTTTCTTCGTTCACATGTTTAATTCAAATAACTGTTTGTGTGATTTTGCTAATGTTTTGTTGCAAACCCCCATAAAATTTTGGGATGTCTCTGCTACGCTGGCGTACATGTGACATCTTATCAGGCCTGACAAGATTTTTTTTGGGAATGTTGTGATCGAAACGTTTGTGTCAGAATCATTAATTAATTAATCACTTTCTTGTTTAATTTTTTATCAACTCAGAGCAATTCTTTTTACCTATTTTCTTAGTTTGTTTTCACTCAACTATTCATGTAAACATTTTGTGACTTAAGTGACTTAAATTATTACTTTGGATTTTTTCGAATACAATTAGGTTTTCCTTGTTTATTTTGGAATGTGGTACTATACAAATAACCTTTAATGCAATTTAAATACTGCATTTAATTTTAGGTAATGGATTTATCCCAATCTTCTATGTGTCATTTTTATATGCATTTTCATGCAACCTTTTTTGGAGACATGTTCTAAACCTTGTTGGTCTAACACAAAGTCCAAATTTTTTATTGTACATTATTCTCATTTTTTGTTTATACTTACTTGTATATAAGTATTGTTTTTATGCATATATCTTTGTTTGAGCTAATATAAATTGTTTTCAATATTTGTATGAACATATGAGTCAGAACTTACTACAACAACACAAACTGTACTGCTCGGCTCTGTCTTCTGGTGCTACCTTGAACTGTCTTCATCCCTGATGTCTGTACCCCTCATCTGGACTTTTGCTAGTTGTCGTTGCCAGACTTTATCTGGAAGTGGTCAGTGTATCTGCTACCTCGAACTGTCTTCGTCCCTGATGTCTATATCCCGTATCTGGAGATGTCTGATGTGTGTATTGTCTACTATCGGCTCCTGAGGCATGATCCTGCCGTCTTATACTGAGGTAATCTTGGCCTCTTATTTAATGACAATGTTTCTTCGTTCACGGTGTCTCATATCGTGCTCCAACTGGTTTCATTGAACTGTGTGGTTTCGTCAAATTAGTAGCAACTCAATGTCGGTGTTTCATAGTTCACCGTGCATTATATATTATGTCCTTCTGGATTCACTGAACTGTGTTATTTCGTCAAATTAATAGCAGCTAAGTGGTTGGATGTGTTGTTTGAGATCAAGGTGCACAGCTACAAGAGCAGTACATATTTTTATCTGTCTTACTTGATTAGTTCTTCTTGACATGGACTCCCTCCCGAATTGTGACTTTTCACGAATTTCATTCTCAAGCACTAATACTTTTGCTTTTCAGATGAATTTTGTAAACCTTTTTCCTTTTTTGTGTATATAATTTTTTTTTAGACTTTGTGTTGCCATTATTCATTGAAAACAACTTAACATCTCACCAAGTTTTTTTTTTTCAGTGTAGTGTATTTGTGTGTTGTCAATTAAGTATTTATTCAAGTTTTTTTTTTTGATTTTTGTTGGATGCAAATTTTTACCTTTTTCCCAGCTTCTGATTTTTGTCTTCCCATTATTGCATTGGATATATTAATTGTTTTGGCATTTGTTTATTTTCAGATCCTGCTGTCCTGAATTTAGTTTTTGTACAAAAAGGCTTCACCTTTTTTTCTGTATCTGGGGGGAATATATGTAGTATGGTATACTACATATTAAGTAAAATCAATTGTTAATTCTAATTTAATTATCTAATTTAATTATCTAATCATCTTAATTTATTTAATCATCATCATTCATCTAATTTAATAATCATTTGTTAATTGTTAATTTGTTAATAATGTATTAAACGCTTAAATAATTGTAACTGTTAAATTTGTGATAAACTTTTAATTGTATGCTTTTTTTAATTTCTTCCTTTTACACTTGTAATTAATGTTATTTATTTAACAGTATTCAATAATTCTTTGCAATATATTTCATGTAATATTTAAGTTGTACGCCTCAATTTGTTTTGTAACCTTGGGAAAGTAATCTTTCTCTACATTTATGTTCTTCCTTTAAAAGAAGATTCCTCCTTTTGTTACTTGCTGACAGCAAGATGTATGTCCAGTCAGCAAACCCCTATTGTTGGAGGGAGAAGGAATTGGCACCAAGTCACCTTTCCCACGTTTCGGCTTGCATCAAATGCAAAGCGCCCCTTTTGATCTTATGATGGCGCCAAGAATGTTCCAGAACATTCCACAAAATTCTTTACCAGGTGTGTCACCACTTTAGACAACCCCGCTTCATGTTTGGCATGGAGCTTAACAATTAATTTCGCCAGTTGGCCAATATTTGCAGCTCTGTGATTTGCCCCTCTGATCCTTCTCCAGCCAACCAAGTGGTTATTCCCAAAAGTTTAATTTTTTTGGCGAGAGTTTTCTCCCCTATCTTCATAACGAAGATATAGTCAGAGTTGCTTTGTTTTCAACATTGCTGTATGTTTTTCTCTGTATTCGGCTGAAGCCGATTTATTTTTTGTTGGCATGTTTGCTAACATGTCCAGTTTTTTTTATAATGCCTTCAATTGTGAAATAAAAGTTACTTTGCATCTTAGAATATGTATCTGGTGAGTAATTTTACAGTATAAGTTGTTTTCTCTTCCTTTTTTTTCAGCATGCTCCTTTGTTGCGCTTACCTGAATAATTGCACCCACTTCCACTGTTAACCACTTATACCTTTTCGGCCTTTACATAATTAGTATCTAAATTTTATTTAATCTTAATTTGACTTAATGTTAGTCACCCCCCTTTTTGATTTAGCCACACCACAACCTCCTACATATTTTTTATTTGTACAGTCCGCAAAAAAATAAAGATATCACCCTGAATAACTTTCGTTCTAATGATCGGATTTTCACGAACTAAAAGTCAATCTTAATGGTTCCCGGGGGTGACTTCAAATATACTAATTAATTAGTGCTAACTATTAATTAAGTTACGAAATCAGACACAAAAACGTACTTTCTCTGAATAAACATACATTTTTTTTTACATATTTGGAATCTAGACACTTGAATTAGGGGGGGGGGGGGTAGACAAAATTTTGAAAAAATTGGGTCATAAATTGGGTAGCAATAAAGGTTTATATATTTGGCGATAGTTCAGAAAACCGCCAAAAAAAGTCGCCAGCGCAAATGAATATTTTAAGATAACCCATTGACTAATTCAGAAACTTAATGCTTAAATTTACTAGGTTGCTAGGCAACCTAGTAAAAGAACTCTGTAAAAAAAAATGAAATAATGTTCATTAATTTCATAATGTAATTGCTGGGAGAGGTTTAATTAATTGTTAATAGAAAATATCTCGAAGTTTCTAGGCAATAGACAATTTTTAAGCTGATTTCTGTCCAAAAAGCAAAAAAAAAAAAAATTTTAAATCTCCTTTGAAAAGAAAATTTCAATTGATTTATAAATTATTTATGATTTTTTAAGTTTTTAGAATTTAAATACATGAACTTTTTATCTGATATTATTTAGATATGCTGTTTTTGCTATATTTATTGTAGGATTTCTTACTAAAATCAAATTGACATAACTTATTATAGCTATATACAAAATTTTAGTGAAAATCATTTTTACAGATTTCTGTCCGGGGCGTTTGGATTTTATCTATATTTCATTAGTTAATCACAATTGTTAGGATATAGCTTATCTATATACATGAGGATATAGTTATCACGACTCTCTCACGGCCTGTCAATATCCGTTAATATATAGCGATATAGTTTTAAATTCGACACCTAGTTTTAAAATTAAGTAAGTTTTTATCATTATTATAATATCAAATAAGAAAATTACAGTACTTATAGCCGTAATAAATTAATTACGTAATAGTGTCCTTCATTAAAAGCAAATGACGGAAAACTATACGAATTCTAATACGAATAACAAAACTAATGTCAGTTGTTTCTATTATTTATAACATTATTATTTTCTAATATTTACTTAAATCACACTTACATTACTCCGGTTTTATAAAAATATTTTTGTATAACTTTAAATTACTTGTTGAATATTTACGTTTCGAGGATTTTTGAAAACTTATGATTATATGCGTATATAGTTAAAATTGTTACTGTTTGCGATATAAAATTGATTTTTGAAAGAAAAAAACCGATATTAACTTTAAGAACTTAACAATTTAAAAAAAATAATAATCCTTTTCTGTAGAATACTTTAACTTTTTTTTTTAATAATTCATTGAGTTAATGTAGTATGATATTCAAATAGCGTTTATTTTACTTTGTAGATATGTGAAATATGTGGAAAAATATTCACGCATAAAAAGAATATGGTTCAACGTTTGAAAATTCACTCAAATGAAAAAGACTTTAAATGTCGTTTATGTGATAAGGTGATTAATCGAAAGTGTAACTTGAATAGACATTTAAAAACTCATGAAAAATCGAGAAACTTTTGAATGTGAAGAATGTAAAAAGACCTTTTTCGAAATGATAATTTAAAGAGACACTTACTGACTCATTTAGTTTCGCATAAGCTTAATTTGTGTAGTGAATTTTTAAGTTAAAATCTGATTTACTCAATCATATCCGATCCATTCACACACCATCTTGTTCAAGAAAAAAGAAATATAGATCATTCCACAAATACAATAAAAAGATGAACAAAAATTGTGAAAATGCAATGGAAGTATTTCAGAAAGAGACAACGAGAATTAGGAAACTATGAAGTTGTGATCCAGTCCCACATATCTCAAGCTTTTTGGAAAGTTTTTTCGGCTAATTCATAGAGATGGAAGTCAGGATGGAGGATGAACGTTGTAGAAAGTAGTATTTTATGGGTCCTTGTCCCGCACTCTGAATAGTTGTTCATAGAGCCAACGGATTCTCCTGCCTTCATGATTCAAAATGTTAAAATGATTTTATAGAAAATATTTATTGATCTAACTTAAAGTAATCATCTTAAAATCTTAACGAACTAGGAAACAATGTAACATTTTTATTTCTTTTTAACAAAATTTTCTATTTTTTCAGAAAATATGTATGTTTTTGCAAAAAATTTTCTCTTTTAGGAAAAATTTTTTAACTTTTTGTTAAAAATTTGCTAGTTTTATAAAAATATTTCAAACTTTTTCACAAAATTTTCTATCTTTTAAGAAAATATTTACGTTTTGACAAAAAATTTATATCTTTTAAGAAAAAATTTTAACTTTTTGTTAAAAATTTGCTAGTTTTATAAAAATATTTCAAACTTTTTAATAAAATTTTCTATTTCATGAGAAAATAGTCATGTTTTTACAAAGAATTTTGTCTTTTAAGAAAATATTTTAACCTTTTGTTAAACATTTTCTATCTTTTAAGAAAATATTCATGTTTTTACAAAAAATTTTGTCTTTTAAGAAAATATTTTTACTTTTTGTTAAACATTTTCTATCTTTTAAGAAAATATTTATGTTTTTACAAAACAATTTCTATCTTTTAAACATTTTTTAAACTTTTTTAACAAAATTTGCTAGTTTCATAAAAATATTTTTAACTTTTTTAACAAAATTTTCTATCTTTTAAGAAAAATATATATGTTTTTACAAAAAATCTTCTCTTATAAGAAAATATTTTAACTTTTTGTTAAAAATTTGCTAGTTTTATAAAAATATTTAAGTTTTTGCTAAAATCTCCTACTTTTTCAGAGAATTTTATATATTTTTCTGAAACTTTTTGTATTAATTATTAAAGAGTGTAATTTTTTCTTGATAATATAAACTTTTTCACTTGTGAAAATGATCAATAAAGACAAAATATATTTTAATAAAATAACATTTCATTCAAAGTTTCATCCAACCACTTCTGCGAGCATGCATCATATGTTTCTTAACAATTTTCTGAGAAATAGTTGTATTCCCACGTTCTATGACAAGTATGAAGCACTATGTTACACTTTATATTATAACTAATTGATAAAACGTGAATAAACCCCAAACGTCCTGGACAGACATTATCTTTGTAAAATTTTGTGAGGAATAGATATCATGTTCAAGTTCTGTAATCAGTATAATTTAAATATATACTTTCAAATAGAAAGGCTATAGATAGTTTTACACTTACTAGTATTTTCAAAATAAAGTAAGTTATTTGCATTATTATAATATTAAATAAAAATAAAATGAATATGTTTTGAACATAAATGAATTTATAGCGGCAAAAATTCATTTTATGTGTGTCTTAGATTTAGATTAATTCATTTGTAATTTTAAAGAAATATAATATATAATTGATAATATTATGTAAATATGTCATTATTCATTTTCTAATAGAAAATAAAATTAATTCAAATATTTTTTTCATGAGATTGAAAAATAAGTACTTTAATATAATAATTAAACTATATTAGTTGATAAAATTATAAGTTTTAAGATGAAAAAAGTTTATTAATGTATTTAAAAATATGTTTGAATAAACACCGTTGATATATTGTTATATATTGGTTTTTAATTAGATAATAATTTTTTTCATAAATGATTTTATAGAAAATTAATAAAATTTATATTTCTTAAATATCTATATTAATACGTGTTGGAGCTCTTGCAAAACTAAAAATTAGGAGAAATCAAAGGCATCTGTCCAGTTTTCAACTAACAACCATTTATTGCTAATATCATATTCATTTTTTCATCATTAGTGTGATTGCATAATAGATTAATTAAATCATAGATTATAGTTTTGTAAAAATATTTCAAAATTTTTATTAACATTTTCCAGTTTTCAGAAAATATTTTTTATTATTGTAAAAAATTTCTAACATTTGAGAAAATATTTCTTATTTTTATGAAATTTTTCTATCTTTTAGTAAAATATATTTGCTTTCTGTAAAAAATATCTTAGTTTTGTAAAAATATTTCAAACTTTTTATTAACATTTTCCAATTTTCAGAAAATATTTTTATTATTCAGGAAAACTTTCTAATATTTTTATTTTTGTAAAAATAATATCCAACTTTTAAGAAAATAATTTTATTTTTGTAAAAATTTTCTAGTTTTTCAAAGAAAGTTTTTTATATTTTCTAGTTTTTTTTCAGAAAATTCTATATATTGTTCTGAAACTTTTTTTGTATTAATTATTAAAGGGTGTACTTTCTTACTGAATAGGCTAATAATAGGTAATATTGAATAGTTTAATAATAATTACAGTCATTTATATCAACTATACATATATCAAAAAATAACTAAGCTTCTAACATTTTAAGTATAGATGACACCATTAGAAGATATATAATTTGATAACATTTATTTTATTAAAACCTTAAGTTTTTCCTCTGATCTCTGTACATTCACAGGATACTGGCTAATAAAAACCAAGCCCACTACTTGTCGTCGGACTAAGCGTAGGAGGTTTTCGTGGTTTTCCTCTTCATATAACATGGGTACTCACAAAGTCCACTTCGAAGACATGCATTGTCTCAAGATCTATGAGTTCCCTTGTCTTCTGGGTTCAAAAATGACAAGGCTATATTGATAGCCGTAAATCCAAGCTAAGATGATAAAATAAAATCTTATAAAATAATATTCATTGATTTAAAATTAATATGCCTTTAAGTCTAATACTTTTAATATTCACAGTAGACATACTTAATAAATACAATTTTTATTTTTAATATTAAATCAATTTATTTAAAATGTATTAATTAATATTGATTAGGTTAATAATAATTAAAGTCTATTATATCATCTATATTTATATTGAAAATAACTAAAATTAAGAGTTTTTAATATATTTTCTTTTTAATATTTAAGTATAGATGGAGCCATTAGAATGAAAAGCATGTGCATGATATCATTTATTTATTATGTAATAATTAACACGTGTATGGCCAGTACCGTTGCCATCCAGAGAAAGTTATAATAACATTAAGAGGGGCAGAAATAATTATTTAATAACTGTCAAAGGTTAAGTGAAAAATATATCGATGAAACTGTAGGATGATATCAATATCAAATCCTTTTTTCATTTATACACGTGTTCAGAATACAAAAGTTTAACTTAGTAACACATATCTAACCAAGCATTCGTGGGTCAGTGGTTATGATATCCAACTACTGACCCACGAAGGCTTTTTGATTGGCGTGAGTTCGATCCTCAGCCTTAATTACATTTAATAAATAATATTAAAACAGATTTATATATTAAAATATATTTAAAGTTATTTTATTCCCACATAGACGGCGCCACTAGAGCAAAAGTATGATATTATTTATTTATTATGTAATAAAATATGACGTCATAACTTCATAATATACAATATCTCCCCAAATAACAAAGTTTCTAAGTGTTACCATCCTTAAAAATTAATATTAAAAATAATAAGTGTTGCCACCCTCAATAAACTAATAAATTAAGTGTTGCCACCCTCAATAAACTAATAAATTAAATAATATTTAAAAAACAAAACTAAATTAAAAACAGAAACCGAAACTAAAAATATGGCTTAAGAAAAAAAGAAATAAGCTCCCCATGACGCTGCAGACGAAGTTTCAGGCGGGCAGAAATAAGCAAGCGGGCAGAAATAAGCAACTTCCGGTTGTAGACGGGCAGAAATAAGCAACCTTAGGTTTGTGGGTGGGCAGAAATAAGCAACTCCCGGTTGGGCAGAGATTAGCAACTCCCGGTTGGGCAGAAATAAGCAACTTCCGGTTGGGGCAGAAATAAGCTCCGGTTGACTATGACGTCACTTCCGTCCCTTAGATCGCGGTGCCTACTACTAATGAACATATTGCGATTCAAAGAGAGCGATCATCATTGCGCACTAACCTCCTTTATTTTAGAGAAATCTGGCAGTTTTGCTATGTACAGTTAATTTTTTCCATCATTTCAGTTTTTTTATGTTACTTTTTTCTTCAATAGGAAATGATTATACAAGAATAAAGAACTATTGTCACTCAACGAATCGATTTAAAATAATATATATTAAGTAACTGTTTCAAATTCAAAAGCAGTATTAATAGTTATTCACATTATTTTTAAATCGCTTGTTCAACGAAAAATATATTACATTTCTGAGATTGCAGTAAGCATTGCGCACAAACTTCCTTTATTTCAGAGAAATATGGCAGTAACAGTATGTATATTAAACATATTTTATCATTTCAGCTATTTTTTAATTCTTTATTCTTCAATAGAACATAATTATACAACAAAAAAAATAAATAAATAAAAACTAGTATTCAATTAAAATAATGAACAGTAAATATCTTTAAAACTCTTCAGTTATATTAATAATTAAAGTCACATCATACAAAAAAATAAATAAATTAAAAAAACTATATATGCACTATCTTTTATGATATGTTCGCGATATAGTATGCGTAATGTAAAAGAAAAGCAATGACATTGAAACAGGAAACATTTCTTTTAAAATCTCTACTTGACCCCTTAAGACTTGCCTCACTTCCCCCACGCGTCTGTCGTACGCCGACTAATGAGGGAGGGCTTTTGCCACCTAGTTTTCAAGTGGTTTATTTAGTGAGCGCAAAAATCTGAAATTTCATGCCCTGTCTAATTGGACAGATTTATTACTGTCTCTAGGCTTTATAGAACTATTTCTTAACTTAGAAATAGATTCGCAGTTGCACAAAGATATTATTTAGTCTTACTCAATTAAATCATTTTATTTTGATATTGAACACAATAAGATTATATTACTTCACCATTTATGTCTTTTAAAATCACATTAAAAGGTGAATTTTATTAAACATGATTTTAACATTCATATCGCTTGATTGTTATCGTTAAAAAAATTTAAAAATGATGTTAAAATAAATTGAGACTATCATTTAACAAACATTGAAGATGTTTGTTAATTAAGCTCTTAGAAAAACAGTTGTTTACTCATTTTTTTTTTTTTTAAAGGGAAAATATTTATTTTCAGGAAATATTTGCTAGGCAAAAGTATTAATGTTTCATTATGCTATAAAATTTAACTACGTCAACTTCTCTCAATAGAGTAAAAATCTAAAACACATTATAAATTAATGAAGATTTTTAAAAATAATAAGTGAAAGAAATTAAAAAAACAACATAATTTTTAAAAGATTTAACTCTGTAAAGCGCTGTAGGCAAGAAAACTTGATTGCGCATATATTTCCAAAGATTTAAAATCCTTCTCCATCGAGTTAAACAACTAAACTGGATTTAAAATGAAATTCTATCAAATAAAATTTCATTCGGAGGAAAAAAATCTTCTGGAAAGAGAAATGTTTGCTTCAACTTGTAAGTTTTTAAGGTACTTTTTATTTCCATAAGTACAATTACAGCTGTTTTTTTTTCTTCTCCTTTTTCCAAAGAGCAAAAAATCATGTTAATTAAAATCGTTAGCTTTTTAGGAAGAAGTTCTATTATACAAATAATTTAAAATGCTGTCTCCAACTTATCTGAACCCGGATTTAGCATTAATATTAAGAAAATCTCTGATACAAAAATAAATAAATAAATTCCCAAGATTCGATAGTAACTTTTCCTTCGAAAATGCATCCCATTTTATTATTTTTATTAAAAAAAAAAAGGTGAAATTGTTAAAAATACTTTATAATATTGCGAAATTTGGTTTTTTATTTCAAGTTTAAAATTATTCTTTTTTCGAAATCATCCTTATAAATTTTACCATGCTTACTTTAAGAAATGCTTTAAAAGAATTGCCTTATAATATGAAGCTTTTCTTAATCATTTAAAACTTTCAAATTCTGTAAAAATGGCCTCTGTTAAAAATGTTACAAACCACTGGAGTGAAATTTCCGAAATTCGTCATATATCCTAGAAGAATGAATACAACTTTTTCCAAAAGTAATATTTTAACCTTAAACTGCTCTTTAGTATAATTTTCAAAGACCTACCAAAGAAATTACCAAAAGTTTCACTAGATAACATTAAAAAAGACATTGTCTATTTCTTACTTAGAGACTGTATTTTGTTTTTAAAAAAATTCAAAAGCTTTTCTTTAGCAATTTGGAACCATACTTAACTCACTTATTTTGACGAAGAAATAGACTAATCTTGTATTCCTTCACGAAATATTAAAAAGTATTACCTCGAAAGTTTGTTATAAGTCACTAAAACTCAATTCTGGGTTCCTATTTTTTTAGCAAAACAAAAATTAAGAACTCTTTAGGACTTTTTTTGAAAAAAATTAAGTAATTGTTTTGAAAAACTAAGGGCATTAAATATAGTATAATTGTTCATCCTAATATTTTCATATGCCCCCAGTGACAATGCCAATTTTTGCATTTAAAAATAAATAAATAAATAAATACTAAGAGAGCAATTTCATTATAATTCAAGCACTGATACCATTGTATTGATTACCAGGAAAATTTCGCAAACCCGAGCTGGGTTTGTTCGAGTGGGCCTACTATTTAAAGAAAGAAATTCACATTTTTCCAAGGTGGTGTTTTTTGAAAATTAATTAAACGAGATCATTAAGCATAATAATTGTCCTTAGAACAATACTTTTTAAAAATTAAAGAAAAATTAACTTGATACATAAATTGGTATATATTCAACTCATTCTAAGTGCATACTAATGTGCCGTTAGTTATAATGGAAAAATGAAGTAACCGTCCTTTATAAAACATCCAGGATTCTTAAACCTTGAGAATATTTTTTAATTTAAATAAAATAATTGTTGTTGTTAATAAAATTTCCATTACAAGTGCTTAACTTTTAATATGATAACTAATATTGCATTTGTTTCAAATATTTAGACGTATTACAGTGATTTAAATTAAAAATTAAACCACTTCATTAATAAAAAATTATCTATTTTTATGAAGTGAAATTATTATGTAAATTAGGGGTGTGCAACCAGCGGCCTGACAAACCTTAATGTGCGAACAGCTGTAGCAACTTGAACAAAATAAAGAGATCAATTCAAAAATTTTTTTTTGAAAATAAAAAAAAATAATAATTCGAAAATTTATAATAGCGCATCTAGGTTTTTGACTCACTCTATCTCTCTTAATGTAGTTTTTCGATTGCTTTTTTCCTGTGGTTAATGCTACGAATTTACGCATAGTTTTGAAAATCCTAATATTTTTTATACGACTATAGATAATTTCGAATTTTATTTGTCACTTTTGACTATCTTCACGTATGCCGATTTTATGATAAATCCAATGACTTTTCGCTAGTTACTACGCTTTTCTCCGTGATTTAAAAAATCCTGACATTTTTAGTACTACATTTTCACAGCACATGGGTTATGAATCACGCATTAAAATAATGATTTTTTACTTGCTCTAATTGTTCCGATTTTGACATAAATATAAGAGGTGAAACGTTATTTTCTTCTTCCTTTTTTGGCAGTTATTGATGTATTGTGATTTTGATTATCCCGATATTTAAACAAAGATTAGAACTCATGAAATTTGATTCTTTTTTTTCTTCTTCTTTTTAGTTAATTTAAAAAGTACTTACGTATTTTAGCGAAATCGATTCCTTTCCAAAGAGAATAATAATGATAAAGAAATAAAACGAGATATATAAATTTATATTAAGCCCGAATCCCTTATGCAAGGGAACATTTCAATACACTTTCACAATTCTATAGTTTCATGAACATGTGCATGCTTAGCAACACATATCCAACATATTCTTTTTCGTGATCACATGATTTAAAAATCACATGTCGCGATTCGTGCGTTTTTAATATTATTTGGTTTGATTCTTCTCGTAATTAAGTAACCCATCGTGTGTCGTATTCTGGCCTTTAAAATATTACACTGTGAATCTTCTCGCAATTTAAAAATCTCGCATCTCGATTAGTGTTCATGCATCGAGTGTTTTATTCACGCTGTTTAAATATCACACATAACGATTCGTAAAGTGATTTAAAAATCACACATCGCTACTCGTATTCACACGATTCAAAAATTAGAAAAGGAAGAGCACCATGTGGGACAAATAATAAAAACTGATTAAGTTATTTGCCTTAAGTTTAAAGCAGATCACAAGATCAGATTCTGCAGAAAGACTGTTTTCCAGAATGAATTGGGCTTGTTCCAGAGTTTGTGGAGCAGTCTTTAAACAAAATTATAAAATTTTTATTTAATATCCCGAAAAAGCTATCAGATGATCAAGTAGATAAAATTATCACAATATTTTAAAATTTGCACATCGCAGGTTAAACCGTAAGAAATTTTTTAAGCCATTTGCTATCTACATGGACCATCTTGTATCATTTATCATCATATGCTGGGAAATTTGTATATCCTTAAATTTTAACAGAAAAAAAAAAGTTTAATCAAGATGAGTAGCGTAATGTAAATTTTAATTAGCTGTTAATATATATGTGTATTAATTGTAAGTAGTAACATGTTAAAAAAGTATTGGTCATAAAGAGTTGTAAACAAGTATCTTAATAGTTTTTTATTATTAAGGAAAATAATTCCTTCAAAATTAATGCTTATTTTCTTTTCTCTTATAATTTATTTAAAATGTTTTAAAGTTGGAGCACTAATTTGCCTACTAAATGTTGAATCTTATTATTCCCTGCAAGGGTTTTGTTTCAATTTTACATCATTTTTAGCCCTGCAAACTTTCTTTAAATTATTCAACTTGCATTTAATTTATCAATTAGTATATTTAATTTTAACTGTATGAACGTTACAAATTTTTAATGTTAAATGAACTTTATTATGCAATGTGATGAAACAAAAAAACATGAATTTTCTCATTATTTTTTATTTTATCTGAAATTTTTTTCTGATAATTGATTCTGTTCTTTCCCTAAGTAATTAGCTTTTAATTTTAAGCACTTAAAGATATTCAATTTTATGCAAAAATATTAAATGATTAACATGTCTTTCTAAATACTTGGCATGCGGCACTTCAATGGTCAATTTGCTGTGAATGTGGCCCTTCACTCAAAAAGGTTGTGCATCCCTATGCAAATTACTGTACAACTTTTTTCACATCTTCAAAAAAAAGAATTTTTTTTCGTCTGTTTATAAAATGTTTCATTTATAAGGGTATATAATAAAAGAATTCGTGATGTTACGCATGAGAATTTTCTTAATTATGTCATGCTAAATTAAGTTTAATTCCAAGTAAATACAAGACTCTACTAATATTCAAACACCTTAATTTGTTCTACTTCTTTTTTTACCCACAAGCCCTAATTTTACATTTTTTAAATTCATTGCATTAAATATCTTATGAAACTTTATACAGGATAAAAGTACGATTAAGCTTGAGAGGATTTATAATTTTCAAACTAAGATATTTCATATATTAGTTTTCAATGCTATAGATTAATTAAATAGTCTAAAACGATTTTTCATGGTCAGAAAATTTTTAAGGTTCCTTAATTAAAATATAAATTTATTTTTTCATAATTTTCTTGTCACTCTTTTGTAAAATAATTCTCTACCATTGTTATGATTCAGTTCATTAAAAATAGTAAGCGATTTAAATATTTTGAAATTATTACTGAATGGCAAATATGTTACATTAATTATTATTAATTAGCTATATATAAAATTATTTCCAGCCAAAACTGTTATTAGGAATTATTATCACATATTACTAAGTAATCTAGAAAAAAACATTTATCTTTTACTTACAGCTGGTACAATGGTGCACCCTAAGCAAAAGGATTAACCAATTTTAATGCAACCATTTTTTACCATAAAGGGTACCATCTTAAGCAAGAGAAAGAATTTATAAAAAGAACCAATATATTAATGAAGCAAAATACAAGCGACTACACTATTAAAAACAAAAAAGGTTACATGAGTTAAAATAAATATAGGAATTGAATAGTAAATCCAAAACTATAAATAAAACTTTTGAAATTAATAAAACCCTACAAATCTGATAACATGCAAATCTGATAACATAACAAATCTGATAACATGCTTACGGATTTAAATATAATCGTAGTAAGTTTCTTTATATTAGCTATACGTTGTTTATTCAACATTTACACGTGCATAGGAAGAAAAAAAAACACTTAACTATATCAATAATCGAGCGATTATAATACGTATAAATATAAGATTTAACATGGGATGTAACATACAACAACATTAAAGTTGAATATTTTCAAAATTCAAAACTTATATAAATAGTTAAACTTACCCTAAGAGATTTAATAGATTATCCAAGTCTTAAAATGAAGAATTAAGTACTAAAATTAATAAAATCAATGTTTATCACTAGTGAATCTAACACGTGCTGCACTGAACTGTTACTCTACAATGAAGCCAAAGCACAAAGCAATGCAAAAGCAAAGTACTGGCTGGCGACTAAAACAGAAAATAATGTAGCCACGAGAATTAAAATAGTAACCTTTTAATCGTTGCCAACATATAAAACAGACCTTCACTTCCTATTAATCTTAGGCGAAAATCTACAAAAATACGAACTCAAGTAAGGTGGCCGACGGTTAATTTTGCAGTTAACATTGCTGAGTTCTCGGCTTCACGAATTTCTGCTAGTTGCAGTGTTTTCATCATAGAAAAAAAAAATGGGTGAGAATTTCTCACCCTTTCTCAAAAACAGCGTGAGGTTTTAAAAAGTTAAGTGAGATTTCTAAAAAAAAACACAAACTCTCGAAAATAAAAATCATTTCTTTAATTATAATACATTTTTAACGTCTTCTATTTTTTAAAGCATTGAATATTTTTGGTGCATCATCATAGAAGATTTTGTCTTTACAAGATATTTGTCCATCTTACATTAGCACATAAAAAATTTGAATATCTTACATGAAGAAACCTTACGTATATTATAAACACGTAGTTGCAGAGAAATGTGTTCTGAAAGGGATCCCGTGGTTGTGTTCTGTTGTTCGAAAAGGTTCTGAACAATACTGGTAAATAGGGAAGCTAGGTAACGGGGCAGATGTTGGAAATAATGAAAGAGCCAGGAAGAAAAGTGAAACGAATTTTATTCTAAATGGCGTAATTCGAAGCTTTTTCCGAAATGCGAGAAATTCGCGAATTTTCAAATTTGATTTATAGAATGCGCTAATTTCTCGCGGTAATAATTTTTTAATGCGAGAAAAGAAAAAAATATACGAGATTCTCGCGTTCTCGCGCTGTAGTGAAAACACTAAGTTTAGGGGGCCTCGGCACTCGTTTTGTGACGTCACGCATTGCGATCCAGCTCTTTCTTCACTTTTTCTTTAGTAGTTTGAATTTTGTCAAAAAAAGATAGCTTTATTCATAAAATTTCAAGCTCTGCTAGAAAGGGAATCTTCGTTTTAACGAAAACATTGTATTTCTTTTGTAATAATTTCAAAAGAATATTAATTTAGTTATTTTTATGTGAAGTAGGGCAGAGAAATAACTTTTTCATCTATCTGCATATTTATAAGTTATCAGTTAAGCTAAAAGTTTGACTTAAAACGAATTTCAAGTAATTTTTAAAAATTTCTCTACGGCCTAAATTACGTGACATTAATTAGAATTTAATTTATTCTAATTAAGCATAATTTATTTTATGCATGTATTCCAGCTTCTTTTCCATCATAAATTACCAAACCTTTAACCTCATAAAATTTTGTACAAATAAAATTGTCATCCATAAGAAAAGTTGAATCTGAATGTATAGAGAGATAACTATTCAATTTAATAAATGTTATGAGTTCCGTTAAAACATTTTAATTACAGATGGTAAGTATTTCATCTCCAAATTACCTTTTTCTAAATTCAAAAAAATAAAAATGTGGTTTAGCTATGATGCTCCTTAACAATTATTTATTGCAAATTATATTTTAAGTCCACATAAGTTGAACAACTTACTTCACTTTTATAATTCAACTAAATCTTTTATTCAATCTATTGATATTTACTAATAAAAAGTTTTGATCCAAATAATTGGAATAATTTCAGATAGACTAGTCACAGAAAAAATTCAATAAAATAAATTTTCATGTTGCAAAAATATTTCGTGTTGAGCATTTAACAAAACAAGACTACTAAAATAGTGTTTAAAAGGCATAAGATTCATATTTTATAAGATACTAAAGAATGAATTTAAGAGGATAAATAAATTTATATAACGAAATTAAAACCTAAAAAAAATTTTTTTTTTAATTATATGGGAAAAAAAAGACATATTTCATCAAATGTGTAGGTGAATTTAAATGAGTTATATAAACTTTGCAGGTACAGAATACAATAAAAATTTTTTTATTCATTCTTCATACAATACTTTTTCATGAATAACATTAATATAATTATTTTTACATTTACATTATATATCAAGATGTAAATACAAGAGATTGTCCCATCAATCTGAATTATAAAAATGTACAGGGGAAATGTTAATATTGTTACTGAAAGCTAAAATTGTTTTCTTAATGCAATCATACAAATTTAAATAAATAAAAATACAAACAACATATGAAAAATTAAAATGACTGGCAGTGAATCATTTGTTCTTATATATACTATCTTGCAATAATTTTCGTTTCACTAGCAAAACCAAAGAAACTATTCAAAAGAAAACTTAAACCAGTCATGGTTAAAAACAAATATATAGAATAACAAAATAAAAGTATTAAAAGCATATTTTAAGTATTGTACTATTAATAAAATGAGCAAAATTATTATGTACTGGTATTATGTAACCAATTTCACGGGTAACTACAATATTTAAAAAATTTATCCCCCAATAGTATAAAAAATACATTGAATTCTCCCAACAAAAGCTAAAAAACTAATTACAAATAGCATTGCATTTTTGATAATTTTGTACAATTTGTACTACACAAAAACAAAAAATAAATAATTACATTACTAAAATGCAGAAGAAATTATTCAAAAGGAAGTTTTTAAGCCTGACAGTGTTTTTAGATGCTTTAACCAACTACAACAAAATATAATTTGTTTTTTTCATCACCACACATAAAATAACAAATTTTAAATAAGCCTTAGAAGAAATTGCTTAGAATTTTAATGAAAATGTTTAAAATTCGAAAAGCTAATATTTTTAATGCAATCATACAACAAAGAATAAGAACAAAGCAGTAACAAATTAAAAAGTAACTAGTAGTAGCATTCATTATTTTCTAAAAAAAAAAATTAAATATTTTTTTATGTGTTTCAATAGAATTGCCAGAAGAAATTTTTTAAACCTGCCAATGTTAAAAACAATTACAGAAAATAAACAAAAAAGAGAGCATTTGAAACTTATTTCAGATACTGGATAATTGATAAAATGATCAAAATTATTTTGTACAAATATAAAACCAAATTCATGGGTAATTTTAATCATTAAAAATAATTAATTCTTCCCCAATTAATATGTAATATAATAAAGACACTAAATTCTCCTGCCAAAAGCTTAAAAATTATTGGTACAAACTTAAATATATATACAATGTGTGTCAGTTGTTATGCTTTAACCAACTAGAACAAAATATAATTTGTTTTTTTCATCACCACTCGTAAAATAACAAATTTTAAATAAGCCTTAGAAGAAATTACTTAGAATTTTAATAAAAATGTTTAAAATTCGAAAAGCTAATATTTTTTAATGCAATCATACAACAAAGCAGGAACAATTAAAATAATAACTAGTAGTGCATTCATTATTTTCTCTGTAGAAAAAACTTGCAATATTTGGTCATAGATATTAAACTCATCTAACATGGTTATCATAAATTTTTTTACTTATTAAAAAAATAGGTAATTCTTAACTAAAAAAATATTAACATATTAATAGAAATATTTTCTGAAAAAATATTCTCTTTGAAGAGAGAATAAAAATAATTTCATTGTATAGATGCCATTAACATATCATATTTTCTCTTTTGGCATGATGAATGGACAACATTATTTTTTACCTTAGAATAATTACTTAGAAATATATTAAAAAATATAGAGATACATTTCAAAGATAAATCATGAGTACCTTCCCCACAAGATGGACAGCATTGGTTGACATACAGTTCAACAACTTTGTCATATGTCATAGAGGTGAGAATTTTTTTTACATTATCAGTTAGTAGCAAATGTTCATTGTCACGTTTTAACACGCATTTAAAAACCTTCAAACACAACAAAAACACACGAGTGGTGAATTCATTTGGGTACATCAGCCCACCCTTTTCTACCAGGTTGAAATAATTGTGAGAGGAGTTATCATTCTCCAAGACTAAACTCTTTTCTGTTGAGAGCATTTTAATACAGGAAGAGCAATGTAACTTTTTTTTAAGTTGATGGACAGCATAACCAGAAATATAGATAGATTGTGGAATATCCTCTTCATTTTCAAATTGAATATTATCCACAAAACCTTTCAATTCAAATTTGTAATTGTTTTCCTCCATATCATTGCCTTGTTCCGTATCAATTTTTTCAGAAAAATCTGCCATAAAGTCAGAGATGGGCATTTCTCCATAAGATTCAGATCTTAACTTTAATAAGCTTGTAATCCTGAGTTTCTTTTCTGACTTCAGCACTTGGTCAACTGATAAGTTGTAGTTGCCTCCATTTAACTGTCGATATTGACCAAACCGACCTTCCAAGTTGTCGGTTTGAAATTTGCCAGTCAAAACAAATTTATCTTTTTTTTCACTGATGAGATATTTTATAACATCAGTCAGGGCTTGAACAGTGTGTTGAAACGCAAAAAATGTTTCGGACGTCAATTTACCTTGATTTCTTTTAAATCCAGGGATTTCTTTTTTTTGCCACTCTTTCAACCAACTTGAAAGACAAGAAAGAAATTTTATTCTTGCGTCATTCACACAGGAAAAAGGCACAGAATCGTGGTCAAGCTTTTCATAGCCTTTCCTTGTATTTTTAATGCTGGCTATTTTCCACCACTTAATTATTATGTGAAGAAAGGTTATGGTGCCCTTATATTTCACTTCATCTAACATTGTAAGTGCATGCATATTAGATTCATGAAATATTCGCAGGCATAAATTTACATTTTGTCTCTCAACACTGCTGGGAAAAAGGGCTTTCTCATTCAGCTTTGGCGCCATCTTCACTATTTCATTTTTTTCACTATAGTGAATGTTGCGTAAATCATCAAATGATGCCTCCATAATTTCATCAAAGTTCTCAAAAGAAGGAAAGAAAAGAGTAGTATCCTTAGTCTTTTGATTCAGCCATATATTTCGAAGAACCTTCAAAATATGAACAGAATCAAACATAAGAAAAAGTGGAATATTTGTGTTAAAAGGATTTGGAATGCATGGTTTTAAAATACCTCCACACAACTCAGTAAACATATTTCGATTTATCCTATTGTCTGCAATAGCAGCAATTATGATAAATCCTGCTTTTGTTACAGCAGCTATTGCTGCCTTAGTCATGCCTAACAATTCCTTAGCATTTAAATTTTTTACAGGAAACAAAGCAATAACATCTTTGTTTTCAGAATATAGGGAGCTTATCATAAAACACTGAACACTGTTTGCTTTCTGCAATATTTTATTGTTGCTAAAGCCTGTTAAAGTATTTGCAGATGCTGAGTAACTAATTTGTGGTCTAACTATAATTTTGTCTAAAAGCAAATTAATTACTAATTCGTGTGGCTCCAATTTTTCAGCTTTAGCTTTTAGAAATGTGGAATCTTCAGAGCCATCTACTCTAATAGTTGATGCTAACTTGTCAAGATTTCTTGGATGAGGTACACAAATAACTCCATTAGCATTAATTTCTCTGTAACACACAGGAGATTTTGTGTGGATCAAGAAAGCCCATGCAAAAAGTTCTGGGCTGTATCGCCTTGCCTTTGGATGTTTTTCTGACAACCATAGTTGTTCAGACAGAAATTTCATTCGATGATCATCAGCCCCATTTTTTTGTTCTTGCTCTAAATAATCATTTAGATCAGCCAAAATTTGATCCAATGTTAAGGTAGAAGAACTTTCATTGTTTTCAATAAAAACGAATAGATTCTCGAGTTGAGACCAGCGCTCTAATAAAGATGAAGCCACTTTTCTTTTTAATAGCCAAACTAACTTCTCAGGTGCAACTTTTCTTTGTTTTAAGAAAACTTCAACAGTTAAATCGGATGAAATCACAACACTAGATGAAACATTTAAAGGTGCATGTGAAAAGTCCAGTTTGTAGAAAAATACCTTATCATTATCAAAAGCAGAATACCATAAAGGTTTGTTTATTAAATAATCTTTTACTTCCTTAAATGACTTAATGACATCACTAGAAAGAAAATCTTCAATTTTCTGATTTTCTCTAGCAATGTACTTCAGCACCCTATCATTAGGATCTGTTCTTGATATCGTGTGATTATCAGAAAGATACGCTGGCAATTCTTTGAAAATGCATGGAAATGCATTTGGTGTTAGTGCCAATTTGGATCTTGGCACTACTAAAATTGAGCCATCTGGTCTTTTCATTGAATCTTCTTTGATGACATGATCTGGTTTAAAATGCTTGATGCACACCACGCTTCTTGCTCCAGGCACCCAGTCTTTACGAGGAATTTTTTGCAACCACAGAGCTCGCCGCTCTTCATCTGACGGGATTTGGAAAACTGCAACTTTTTAGATCTCATTTTTATAGTTGGACCGACAACCAGGAATGCAGCAACAAGAAGGCATTGAGAATAACCTGAAAGATAAAACAGTAACAAATTATCACTTCAAAATATAAAATTTCTATTTGATATATATTGTAAATAGATATCAATATAAGATTAGACATTACAAAATTAATTTCTAGATATTAATTTTAGAATGAATCACAGCTAAGTTATAATCCTATTTAATAAGAATCACACATAGACCTGTTGTTTTATATACATTCATATATACTTACACCATGTATATTTATATATGTACCATGTTTATACATACCTGGTCTGTCTAGGTTTTTCTGAGAGGTATCTCTTTTGTGAAAATTTAGACATAATTTGTGAAAATTAAAAAATCAACACAAAAATAAGGATTTATCGTTCCTTATGAGACACTATAATAAAATTTTAAGAAAAAGTATTTTGTGGAAGAAAAAGTATTTTTCCTAAAGTTGAATTTGTGCAGGTACCGCTAAACGGCAGTAAATGGCAAACAAATGTCTCCTTTATGTATGTATGTATGTATATATATATAAATCAAGGTTCGCCAAGCAGGCCCACTTTGAAAAAACCCACTCGGGTTTTATTGGGTGTGCCCACCCTGAAAATAATAATAAATAAGACTCAAATATGTATTAGTGATAATGCACCATTTAAACTTTAAGTAAAATACATGTAACAAAATGAAAAAACCCAATTTCCCCCAAGTTTTTTCAAATAGGCGGATTGGGTTTTTTCAAATCCTGATGTATAATACAATAAAATATTTTATTAGAAAAGCTTTGAGTAATATTTTCTAACCATAATCTTAGAAACTTACAAGTCTCAGTTGGTGCGCTCTTATGCAAATTATACTTCAGTTTTTAAAGAGTTATTTTAAAGATTAAAAAAAGTTGGAACAGCTTTAATATTTTGTATATTAACACATTTTGATACTGTTTTTGACAATTAAATTTCCCTTTCTTATCCATAATTTTTTTTATTACTTTTAGAAAACAAGAAATTCTTTAAAGAAGTTTTAATAAACATATTAATCTCTATTTTGATTTTGAGCCTTTAGTAGTATCTATTTTGATTTTCCTTTAGAATATTCTTGTTACATAACAAACACATACCTTACTTGATATCTAACACATTTAAAACAAAAAATTATTAGTAGTAATGAATAACAATCATTCCTGTACCATAAACTAAGTATGATGTTAAGAACTTTTATTTAGAGAATTATTTTACTAGACTGGCTTAAATTTAGGTAAATCGAATATCATTGTTTTTAGA
Organism: Parasteatoda tepidariorum; assembly: GCF_982258835.1. Lineage (NCBI taxonomy): Eukaryota > Metazoa > Arthropoda > Arachnida > Araneae > Theridiidae > Parasteatoda > Parasteatoda tepidariorum. Next base: position 29,831,734 of record NC_141761.1, read on the forward strand.
AATTGAAAAGTTTAACATATTTCCTTTTTTTAAATTGTTTAATATTTTCATATTGCTTATTTTACTTTTAGACAAAATTTTAAAATCTATATAACCTTTAACAATTCACTTACATTAATATTTTGATAAAATATGTATACTTATATCATTTTAGTACAATTTTTAATGTTTTAAAACGAATTAACTGTTAATAAGCACACAGAATTAGCGTTGACAGACTTAATTTTTAAGAAAAATATTTATACACTCATAACTACAATGCTGTGAACCATGTTTACATAATAGATGACAGTAGAAAAATTTCATCTTATATAAAATTATTCACAAACCTAGAGAAATTATTTAATAAAAATTAGATCGATTGTAAAACATAACATTTAACATGCCAGTAAACAAGTAAACAATTCAGAACAAACAACTTGGACAATACATTTATGTCATTAATTAGAAATTGTTCCGATAATAATATTTAAAATTAGCGTAAAGTTAAAAAACAAAAAGTACTTACTTAATTACAGCTCAAAATCAGCTAAAAACATCTTCTACAACGAAATGTTCTTTCGCTAATGTAGGCTTAACCTAAATATAAAAGTGAAACATTGCAGTTAGAAATGAAGACCTGATACAATATTAAAAGAGTTTTTATAAGTAAATAGAAGATGAATAAACTTTGCTTACCTAAATTAAATCAGTAAAGTTACTTTTGACGACGATATTGGAAGATATTTTTAACACGCTATAAAATCACAACAGCATACACCACAACAAAAGGCTGCGAGGATCTCAGGAATACAAACACGTCCAATGTAACTAAATTGTAATGCAATTTATGTATTATTATTTTTCAACAAATTCATAGAAAATATTTAGGCCAAAAAATATTTTTTGCCTGTTGATTAACTTCCTAAAATTCCAGCACAGAAAACAATGATAATCTATTTTCTCGTGTAATGTTGGGGGAAGGGGTGAACTTCGTTTTTTGTAGTAGCAAATATTTTAGACCGCCTCTTCATCAGTAGTTATTCCTTTTAATAGTTTAGTATGGCTATTTCGCCATTGAGCGATATCGTATAATGTATAGATGCAATCGTGCATTATCTATCTATGATGATATTAAATCTATCAGATGAAATTAAATAAACAGATGATATTAAATCTATTGATTTAAATAAGAATTCTTTTCTTTCTTTATAATAATTATAATTAGATGATTGTTGTAGTTGTTGTTATAGTTACTTTACGTCGCACTAGAGCTGCTCAATGAGCTATTGGCAACGGGGTGGGAAACATCTCTGAGGATGATCCGAAGACATGCCATCACAATTTTGATTCTCTGCAGAAGGGATGTCACCCCACTTCGGTAGCCCGATGACCTCCACACGAAGTTGAACACTTTACGATAGAACAGTTTAGCGAGGTCCAATACCGCATGCCCTCGGTCCCTGTGCAGTCTAATACAAACGGTCACCCTCCCGCACACTGACCGCAGCCAGTGGTGCTTCACTTTGGTGACAAAGATTCCAAGAGATGAGCGTTTGCTTCAGGTTGCTAATGGCAACCAGAACACTGCACCGATCGTTCCAAAATTACGGTGCGAACTAAAAGAAACTGGTCACGTGACTAGTTCACTTCAGTTGTACCAATGTAATGGGTGTAACTATTGGAACGTGGCCATGGATGGTTGACTGAATGTAAATAATAACGAGCTTCTTAACACCAGAAAATTTTCAAAAAACTTCCTGACATCCCTCTGCTTATGTGATTTTAAAGAGGCCATGCATGAAAAGGCTTAATATTTGAGAAAGTTTTATTACTCGTTGGTTTAAATTTATGCGTAATTTAACCATTCATAAGAGTTTAACGTAATTTACAAATTCTAACAGTTCGTGAGCCTAAGACAAATTTAACAAAATTAATATCACCTCATTAATATCACGCCCAGTGGCACGGGAGCGTGAAGCGCTACCACTCAGCCAACGGGCGTCATTGGACCATTAATTTTTCAGGGTGCAGTTTTTATGCAAAAAGTCAGAATAAATTATGTGCATAAAAAATTTACACCATACAAAAAAAGTACACAAGTCAGGTTGTTTGTATTATTTTTAAAATATTGAGTGCAAGAGAGTGTTAAGCATCATTTTAGTAAATTTAGGAACATTAACTGTAAAAAATTCAGGTTTTCTAGTGGATCAAAGAAATAATCAGGGCAACATTCTTCAAAAAAGGACATTTCTTAGTACAATAAACATAAGACAACTTTTGAAAAATGCAAACATCAAACTAAAAACAAAGTATAATTTGCTTCAGAGTATTAAAAGAAAATTTTGCCACAAAATAAATATGAAATACACTATTTTTAATCTCAGAATTACTTTGCTAAAAACAGAAAAGTCTAACAGTTTACAGTATATTTTCATCAATTCTGAACAACTCATATTAACTTCAAATCAATGAATGGAAAATTTTTATATTACTGTTGCATTATGAAAAATAACTAACATCAGTAAGTTAATACTCCCCCTCCTACTACTGTATAAATAAAATTAGCAATGTATTTCAAAATTTCTGTAATCAAATCATTTTAATTTTGGTTCAATTTTAAAATCAGATAAAAGAGACGAATCAATAATTGTGAAACTACTAAAGTCCATCTTACATAACATGTTATAGCATTTGCATAAATAATAAATAAGTGTTTTCATGACCATTAAATTTTGATGATATAAAATTTTTAAACGAGTTTCTTTTTCATAGAATAACTGAATTCTCAAAAAGATTTAAACAACGAATCCTGTAAGTAAAGCTATATGTTTGAACTATGTACAGTAGAAGGTCCCGGCAAAAACTAGAACTATTGAATTTTGTTACTTCAACTATCATTATTAATTGAAATAAAAAGATGTTGGATGAAAAATCCAAACTATTCCATTCTTATTTAAGGACAAAATATTTTTTATCAGGAATATCAAAAAACTAAAAACCTTAAAAATAAATACACCCAGATAGAATCTCTGTAAAAATTGACTAGATTTTAACTCGTCACACATCTTAAATAATTAAGCTAATCAAATAAATTACGTTTTAACTGTTTTAAGGGGCAGATCCACTTAAAGATTTTATTTTAATACTTTAAAAAAATAAACCTAAAGGGCAGGGAAAATATCTGTGAATTCAAATGTTAAAAAAGAAAGCATCCTGAAAACTTCAAAAGCATTTTGCATGTAGAATTATTAATTTTTTTTCAATGCATAGTTTTTTCTTATAAACTATCTTTTAGTGCTTTTTTGAGTAGAGTTTTGAAACATTATTCCAAAAAACACACTATTCTTGAAAAATTGGTAAATCGAAAGATACCTAACCTTTACTATAGTTATTAACATACATAATCAAAAAATAAATTAATCATAACTTAAAAACAGCAGATGCTTTACTCGTTTTGCATACCTTTCAAAAAGGAAGGTTTCAGGGAAGAACAGCACTATTTCTTTTGTATCACTATGGAACATTTAATTTCTATAGCGTGTTAGTTTTTAAAACAAAAGGTCTTTTTAGAAATTTAATTTATCCATTGTCTCCAAGAAAAAACTCTGAAAATATGCTTATTTTACATGCAGCTTCAGTTGTCAAACTTCTTAATTTAATTAAACGAACCAAATTAAAATATCTGTAATTTTTTTCAGCCATACGTTCCTTCAATACTTACCATACTATCAAGCTGCGATGTCTGAATCGAAATTATTTGTGGTCTATCTCCTAATAAACTTGTGTTACTAACTTCAACAGAAAAACTTGGAAACCAACTAACATAGCGAGAACCTAAAATATTTTTAAGTAAAATCAATATAAAAAGTTTTTATCATCATTTTTGAAGAAGAAATTAAGCTAATGAAAATACTAGAAATAAAAAAATTTATGACTATTAAACTTTAACATTTTATTTTATACAAAACAAGGGTTAAATTAAAAAAAATGGGAGAAAGACTTTTATTTTCAATACTATAAAATCTAATACACTTTTTAAAAACACTTTTGAGACTTTTTGAAAAAAAATTTGCAAAAAATTAGGTATTTACTTCTTTCTTGGTATTTTTTTCTAAGTTAGTCTGTAATTTCACTGTTTTTACTGACACATTTAAAAATCACGATTCATTCTTTAAATATCAAAAATAATTATGTCTCTCGGATGATTTATTCAATCTTCCTTCTTTGTAGTTCATTCTAAATTACAAACAAAAAAAATATTCATTCAACAAGAATAAAAAAATTGGAGATTATGTTCGAAAATTAATATTCCAAAAAATAAGATATAAATAATAAAAAATTATAATTGTAAAGTTACACTTCATTTTTAATTCATACATATGATTTTGCACTATATTTTCTTGACTGCTTTTATTATCTTTTGTTGTCAATCTTAGAATCTTCTTACAAATTGGCAACAACATGACATTTTAATATATCTTGAGCTATTTTGCCTACTTTTTTTAACATGTAGGCTTAGAAAAGATTGGATATCAATTAATAATTTACAGACACTCAATATCCTTACTTTCTGAATAAAACCTTCTTCTTCAATGAAATTGGAAAAATCACAATATTTAAAATATACTTATATAGACAATTTCTATATAATAAAACTTTCTTCCTCAATAAAATTAGACTTAAAAAAATCAAAAAGTGAAGATACCTTTATTTAATACAGTATTTAATATCGACTTAAAAATGAATCAAGTGATCAAGTCAAGTATTTTTTTTCTTTAAATCAAGTAATTTAAATTGTGATTTAAGCCATTTAACCCTAGTAATGAGGACCCAGGTTCAAATACCAATAACGGTTGGTCAATTTGAAAATAGCTCCAAGATTACAGCACTGGTGAAAAATATCCTGGATGGTATGGCTATTCAATATACATATAGTGAGTAAAGTCTCGTTGCTGTCAGATTAACAATTGGAGGTTTGTGCACCTTTCTTAAACAAACTCCTTTAATAGGTTCTCCAAAAAGGCTAATTTGTCACAATTCTTGATGCAGTAGATTAACACATTGTCCAAGCATATTTGAAATATATAAGTATTAAAATCATTATGATAAAAAAATATTGTACTTTTGACGAATTTGGAAAGCTTGATAAAAAATTTTTACATTTTATTGCACTGCATTAACTTATAATTCAATAACAGAAAGATATGTATTTAGATCTGAGCTAGGAATACACTAAATAATGATTTTGAATGGATACCAAATAAGACAATGTTTCGCCGATTTAATTCATTTTAAACTTCCTTATTAGCATTAAATTAAAAAAAAAATACTCCTTTACATTTCTTAAGGTAGATAACTCAAAATATCTGAAACAATACTATTTGGATCAAACCAAGACCTGAAAATTTAAATTTTCATTTAGTAGCCAGAGCTGGTAAACTCAAATAACTTAGTAGCCCCCTTTTCCTCGAGTCTAATGAGTTGGTGACTGATATAGATCCTTTATGTATGTATATATAAATATATACATAGGTCTTTTTCAATTAATAACCACTTTTAGTAAACTTTCCTTTGCAATGATTAAATTAAATTTTTTTTTAAATTCGCATAGAAATTATCTATGGCTATAAAATGTTAATCCAAGAATGATAATAATATAAATATGTGACAAAATTTAGTTAAACATACTGACTTTAAAGAACTTTATACTTTGGGGAGGCAAAAATGTACCTAATACATATATTACACCTTTGAAATATGTGAATTCTTTAAAAAATTCTCTTTTCACATGAATCTTTCCATTACAAATTTTGAATGGAGACAGGAAATTTTAATAAAAATTCTGTTTTCCAGAATCACTCTGCATAGATGCTCTTTTATCATTAATTAATTTAAAGAAAAAAAAACTATGAATTTTTTTTTCCAGTTGCTTAATTGATTCGCCATGTGACGAGTGTTCAATCAAACCTTATAATGAAGTACTTCATAACTAGCATGGATATCAAACAAGAAATTATGTATAAGCCATTTTATTTTAATTTTTCAAATTATCTTTTTAGATAATAGAGAATAAAATCAATGAGATATAGTGGATAATTTTGTTTATTAATGAACTTATTTCTAAAATATATGCTGATTTCATAAATACTCCTAACCAGAGCAAAAAACTTAATATAGGATCCTTTTTAAGTATAAAGGACCAGTCGTAGCTTTTATTATTACAAAGTTATTCAAAATTTTTACAAAAAAATGTGATTCCCTCAATATTTGAAAGCAAAAATTTTCAAAGGAAACTTTTAGTTTTAAAATTTTTTATGCGTAATATATTGAACGTTAAAAAAGTTATACTCACAAATGAAACATATGACCACAAGGTAATTTTCTTGCTGTATCCATACGATCCCAACAGATGACACAATCGTTATTATTAGTTTCCATTTCTTCTTTTGTGGTAAGAGGATAACTAAAATAGGAAAAAATATTTAAAATTATACTATTAGCATAATTGGCAATCCACCAATGGGAAAAATACAAAATTTGAAGAACTAAGTTATTCTTAAACATAGAAACATAGTACTTAAAAGTTATTTCCATAAAAATCCATGCATTTGACAGAAAGTTAAAAGATCTTAGAAAACTTCTCTTAGAAAAAAGTTGCTATCATTTGTGGGATGAAAAGCTTTAGCTTTGAAGCTCGCCTGGGAGCTTTGGCTTCTATACCAGACCAATCAACAGCCTCTAAGCAAAATTAGTTTTACGATCTACCTGTGAAATATATCTAAGTTTTAATCATAAAATCTTTGTTGGTTGGAAATGAATCTAGTTTGGAAAATAATAGACTGAATCTTCAAGTCTAACTGAGAATGCTGAAGAACCTGTGAACTAATGTTTATTATTAAGATAAATAACTTCTTATTAGTCTGTTATATATTAGATATCTTAAGGGACATTACACAAATAATACATATAATGATCGATATAAGGAACTTTATACAAACACATTCAAAAATTGATAGTAGAAAAAAATTCAAGAAAACATTTAAAAATCCCAATCTGCCTTAATTGTTAGGTATAGTATATAGTAACGATAGCTAAATAGATATAAATATAGAAATTAAAATTAAATATATATTTCGATGTTAAAACAATAATTAATTATTGTTGAAAAACATTTGAACTTGCACATTCAAATCGATCTTTACACAACTGAGAGAGCAAGTGGAAAATAAATTTATAGAAGACAAAATTCCAAAATTTGTCCTTCATATGCTGGAAATAGTGAAAGGAAACATTTGTTATTACCTTGAAATGTGTAACACAAAATATTTAAAAGGGAAAAAATATTTAAGAAACAGCCACTAAATGTCTAAATAAGTTAGGGTTTGAAAGTTTATAAATTAATAACAATTTTCTAAGTTTTAAGATTGCTATAAATTGGAAATAATTTTAAAAAGTAAAAATATAACACCTCTTTATATATTTGGCTGGTAACTTAACTATCCTGATGCAAGATGTGTAACATTTTTAGAATCATGCTACAAATTTGCATTTGTCAAAAAAATGTAATACATTTATCAAAAAAATTTAAGAATATTTTGAGCTATCTCAATATCATTAAAAATATAATCAATTGCATTTATTCAAAAAAAATATTATTATTCATCTCAAAATAATCTTTCATTTATTTTTAAATGGTTATTGAAATTTTTTAGAAATAATTTTCAATTATAGTATGAGTAATTTTTAAAAATTTATTTGAAGTAATCTTATAGTATACAAAATTTAAAGAGGTGTAAATTTGAAAAAAATATTAAAGTTATTTTTCAATGAATGTTTACAAATACATATAAAAGCGTTAATATATATATATATATAAAATAATTTAGTGATTAGATTTTAAGCCCTGAAAATTTTAAAGTTACGAAATCTTTAATTGGATTATTATAGGAATCTTAATTTACAAAAATTTTAAATAATCTAAAAAAATTCCTTTTTCTAAACAAATCTAAGAGTAAAAGGCAAAAATAAAAAAATAATAATAACAATGTCTAGAAAATGCAGCATCCTGTGATTTATATTACTGATTAAAATTATTTGTATACTTAAACAAATACTAGTCCCTTAACTAAAGCTTATTCTCCTTATTTAGAATTACAAAAAATAGAAAAAAGGCAAACTTTAATAAAGTATTAAAAAAAAGTTAAAAGTGATGAAAAAGAAAAATCAGAAACAAAATTTACAAAAAATATTGATATTTAGTTAATGATCTTACTTGTTGTTCAATGACTCTAAGATTACCAAAAACAAAAAATTTAAAGATTTTATGAACAGAAGTTTTTATAATGCATACAGATAATTTCATATAAATATTCCACATTACATCAAAATATTAGAAGAGTAAACTTACTTTTTCTAACCTTTTCTTGATGAAGCTGCATTTCAGAGGAATCTTTTTCATACACCTCAGATTTTATTAAAAATTCTTAAAAAAGCTAAAAATTTTTTTACTGTACTAATTCAATATTTTTTAATTAAAATCATTAAAAGTTTTAATAAAAATTTTTATTTTTTTACATCGTAAAATGAAGCTATAGCGGGTATATTCTTTACATTATGAGTAATTAAATCATATTTGGTGTTTCGAATTGTTACTGGGTATTTTTTAGCTGAAAATTTCTGATTTTTTTTTTTTAATTTTTTATTAATTTCGCGTAAACAGTCAAGACTAAGATCGAAGTAGCTATTTTCAGTTAGAATATTATTTTGAAATGTGTGCTTGACGTTATGGGAGCAAGCCGATATTCTTGACTTCCAGTGCGGGAATCCTGGTAAGTAAAGAGGCTCCTCATACACGTCCGTAAGTTTAGCATTTAGTGTATAAAAATTGGATTGAAAGACATAAACTAACTCTTTCCTATTAAGAATGTCTCTCATTATGTTTATATTTGTTTCAAATTGATTTAAATCCCTTTCTTTTAAAAAAAGTTTTAGAAATGAGAAACTTATGAATTCATAGTAAAGTCGCGATCGAGCTTTAAGATTAACTTGTTCTAGAAAGTCGAACTGATGAAAAGTACGCGAATGGAATGCTTCGATTTCCTCAAAAACTAAATTTGGATCATTGGCTATGTATAAAAAATTTTTTCTTAAATTAGATTTTACATTAATCATAGTCGAATATTTCACACAATTTGTGTGAAATATTCGTGTTAACATTTTGTTTAAATGAATAAACTTTAAAATTAGTTTTAAAAAAAAAAATTAAGTAAAGAATTGAAAATAAAAAGAATCAGAAAAGGAAAGAATTGAAAATAAAAATACAAAGCAAGTTTTGAAAGGAATAGTAAATATTGGTAGGTTAAATTATAAATCTCTCCTGAATGGAGTTGAGTTGAGGGAAGAAGAGGATTTTTGCTCTCTGCTTTTATCTTTTGTGTGGTAAGAGAAAGATAGTTCGGTTGAGGGTACTGGGTTCAATTAATAAAATTTTTCAGTTTTCCGAGAAATCAAAGCACATTTTTTTTAGTTCCAATACACTTTTGAAGAGGTTGAATTGATGATAATGAAGAAGTGAAGATACAACATGATCGTGAAGAAGGGGTTCAACTCAATTTTATCAGTTTTCCGAGAATTCAAAATCAAAATTTGGTAGTCTCAATACTTTTAGAGAGACACACATCCATCAGAAGAAAACTTTTAACGGAAACACTCTTTTCTTCAGACAATCAGGAAGGCTAACACCAGTGAGGAGCCTCCCTGGCCGAACGGTTTCGCCCGCCAAACGCTCTGTTAAGCGTGGAGGTGGCGGGTTCGAATCCCACCGTATCCCTGGATGTATTCTTTGTGATGTCTTTCTCTATATTGTGCTATCTGCTCTTCTACTTGACAAAGGTTTATAAGCCTTAATTGAGCACACATGCCTGCAAATGTATATTCTTATGTCCACTGGTGTTTATTATTGTTCATTGATATATGATGTTGTATATCAATGAACAATAATAAACACCAGTGAAATTAAAAATTTGTTGTATTTACGAACATGTAAGATTAGTAGTTTGGGGGACTACAATTATCCTGTTAAACCAGAAAAGAACACTATTTTTTTTAAAAAAAAAAAGATTTTAGTGTAGGTCATAGCTGAGTAGACGGTGAGAGGAAAGAGGGAACATCGCTCTTGTCTTGAAGATCGAATTTCTTGCATTCAAAGAGGAGGGGGTTTACAGATTCTGGGGACAGTCCCATAGTGAACTTATGTTAAGTTTAATTGTAAATTAAGTAGTTTGTTGTATTTTAAGTGTTCCTTCATTTCAGTTATGCGCAAAACAAAAATAAATAACTAGAAACATTTCATAGGCAATGCTACTTTATGCTGGTTTCATTCGAGAGCGTATGATTTGTATTTTTACGGATTTCAAGAAAGTTCCTAAAGATACTTTTTTTAAATATAAATAATGTTATTAATGAGCTTCTCGTGTCATTATAAAAATTCATTGTAGCACACTGCTGCCTTCCATTTTATAGAAGCTTAAATAGTGTAACGAAAAAAAAAAGTTGCAAAAGAAAGCAACGTCATATCTTAAAAATGCTAAAATATGATTTTTAATCGATTAAGTTGAGTTTTTAAGTTATTTAAAGCCAACAGTTGTTAAAAAGCGATTACTCAATTCTAATCCAATTCACAGATGCAATATTGCACAAATTTATTAGTCTAAACTATTCGGACTTTAATTTCGCACTGCAAGTGATGGACTTTAATTTCACACTGCAAGTGATGTACTGTAAAATCTGTTTTTTCAGAAGTATTGTTATTCTAGTCTCAGCCGAATGCAATGTTTAATTTTCTAAGTTCCTTAACAAACATTAATTTTTAAAACTATTCTTCTTTAGAAGGAAAGAAACAAATAGGTTTCGGCTTCCTGCCATCACACTGTTCATAACGATAACCATAAAAACTATGATTATTAAATTCACTCAGAAAATAAAAAGTCAAATCATAAGACTGAATATGTAAAAATATAACAATGCATACAACATGCTAGTAACTAACAGGGTGTTGCTTAATACACATAAGTACAAATTTACTGTCACTATATATTTTGTAAAACTTACAGGGAGCAAAATAAAGTTTAAACAGTTAAACAATATCGTTAATTATTAATAAGAATTCATTTGATTTTCTTTCAAACTAACTTTTCAGAGTATTTTGCAAAACAGTGGGAATACTAACGTGAAATTTAGAAGTTAAATAACTTGCATAACATACTTTTGTGAACTATCGATATTTGCCATATTTCGTTAGGTCTTCTTGGATTTATATTTTCGCGTTTCTTTTACACACGTTTAGGTTCATATATAATTAGAGACAAATTTTACTGAGAGACGAAGTAAAGCGAATCGTAAGGATGCTTTTAAGATTTGGAATAATTAATATTTATTGTATTACAGATATATAATAAAATGTGTGTTAATTTCATTCGAAGTTTATAAAATTTATAATATTTGTTATAATTATCCCTTACATTAATCATTAGTCCATAATTTAATTGCGAATAAATCGTTAAGTAAAAAAAGACTTCTAATTATTTTTTAAACTTTATATTTCAAGTGATAAGAATTATAAATTAAAAATTTCCTTTTTCTGAAAGATGGCCAACATAAAATTTCCATTTAATACTTGAATCGATAATTCTATTTATTTATTTTTACGGAAATAAAAATTGGAAATAAGAAATCTATGGATTCGATAAATGACTTCAAAATTAGTTTATTATATTCTGATCCATCGCGTCCAAATACTTTCAAATCAAATAATTTATATTTAATTAGACTAAACATTTCAATTCGAAGAAAAGTATACAATTCTAAATGAGCTTCGTTTTTTGTACTCCGTACATTTAAAATTATATCTGCGTGTAAAGAAAACTTTTAAAAGTATATCTGCTTGTATGATTTCTTTTTTCAAAGCTTAAAAATCTGCTAAAATTATTATTATTAATATTATTTTTTAAATTAGGAAAAAATCTTCCACGTAATTTAAAAATATTAATTTCTCTGTGTGAATAATGATTGACAATAATAAGTTTACAGAGCTTTTCAAAAATTTTTACGTATATTTTGAAATTATTTTAAACAGAAGAGTAATAAGCTCTAAAGTACGGTTGCACAAATAAATGAAACACAAAGAGAAAAAAAATTATTTCTTCAATTTTCAAATTATTCTTATTTATAACTTCAAAGGTCCAATTTTTTTTTTTTTTTTTTTTTTTTTTTTTTTTTTTTTTTTTATTTATAAAATCTACTGTTGCTGATACTTATAGAAGCATTGATCAATAATAAACTATTCAAGAAAAATACAAATTTAAGCACCCTAAAAATGCATATGCTGCCCTTGGATTTTTTTTTTGTGCAGTTCCTTTAAATTAAATGCGAGCATATGTAAAATAAATAAATAAATTATAAATAAATTATAAATAAATTAGTAAATCAATACAAAAAAATAAATTTTAAATAAATAAATAATAAAAAGAATTGCAAGGAGCATGTTAGCGCCTTTCCATTTCTAGCGTTGTTAAAAAATTGTGTTCAACCAATTCAATTAGAAACTGTATTCTGCCTCACATTAATATCCTATTTAGATTGATTTAATAAATTTACAAATTTTCAGTGCGGAATACATTAAAAATGACAACTTTTAGCTTAATTATGTTGGCTGAGTTTGCGCATTCCTGATTATTTTGTAAATTTCAAGCGAATTTTCAACAATTCAATTTTTAATTCATTTTAATAATTGAATTTATTTTTGAAGTAGTTAAATTGGCATTTTAATGTAATTTTGAAATTGAAATTCAAAATGTCTAATTGTTACATGAGCTGGAATTTGTAATTTTTTTCTTCTTATTTTTGTTGCCATTGCGGCAATAAAGTAATGCATTCGAGTAAACAAATATAAGTGTAAAGAGTGATTTTCATAATTTCCCATCAAATAAGAAAGTATATGTTTATTCGCACAGTTTTAAGTAATATGAAAGTACGACTGAAGTCCCTCGAAAATGAATTTCCAAAGGGTGCAGTACATGTGTTCTATTTCTACAAAAAGCGCGGGAATGGAAAAAGCGCGGGTAAACAATTCTCCGAATCATCTTTTTACCAATTAGGTAGGGAATTAGCAAGAGGGGCCATCTTACGATCCTATCATATGACTGTCCGGCACCATTGCCCCAATGCATAGTAGGGGAGAGGCTTCGCTTTCTTTTCAAAATGAACCGACAAAGACCATAGTGAAGCCCATAAATAGTCTAAGGACAGTGACCTCTCTGGCATAAATGCAAATAGCAACCATTTTCCATTACAATGATTGATTTAATTATCATTAATTGTTAACATTAATGGGTTAATTGATTACCATTTACTGATTTTGAACTATGCTTCGAATCGTTTAAAATTATAAATAAATAAAAAGTGCCAGTATTTATCAATGTTTAGTTTTTTTATTTCATTTATTCATTTTATTAAAATTCTTGAACCGAAAGAAACTTCCCAACAATTACTACGTTTTATTTTTAAACCACACTATTATATATTTCTAGTTATCATTATCTTAAATTTTTTATACCGTGGATTATAATAATTAAAAAACATACAAGTTAAAAGGAAAACGTCCTCATCTATACTTTGTAGGTTTATCTAAGTCAGTGAGTGAAATGAATAATTTTAAAATATAAGAAATGAAGAAAATTAAAATTTGCAATGATAAAGAGACAACAGGAGGCAAGGCAAGGAAATGCTGGTTTAATTATCGTATTTCTTAAAATCTCTTGTATTTTATTTTATGTATATCTTATCTTAAACATCATATTTATTTATAAGAACGTCAAAATTTTCTCACAGAGAAACAAAAATTAAACCCTTATGAAATAATTAAAAACAATTTTACCATTATATACAAGGAAATGCACAAAATGTAATTTTGTATTTTTGTCTCTAAATTTGCATTTTCTAATAAAACGTCGTAAAAATTTGATATTATTTTGAATAAAAATAATTTTCAAGTGAAATAATATTTAATTTCGAAAATAAATAAATAAATATCCCCACATACATTTACAGTTACAGCAAAACTTCAGCGCCTGCATCAAACCTTGCGTTTTACGTTCTTAGGAAGCAAAAATTCAAGTAATAATAATATTCTTACATTCCAATAATCAGGTATAAACCAATAACTATTTAACAGCTACTTTTAAAAGAATACGAACGTTTAAATAATGTAAAGCCTATATAAAAAAAATATGAGGTAGGTAGATATTTTATTTACGTCGCACTATAGCTTCACAATGGGCTATTGGCGATGGTCTGGGAAACGCCCCCGAGGATTTCTCAAAGACTTGCCATCCCAATTTTAACCCTTTGCAGAGGGGATGGCTCTTCCGCTTAGGTAGCCCGACAACCTGCGTGCGAAGCCGAGCACTTTACGACAGAACAGTTTAACAAGGACCGATACCGCGTACCCTCGGTCCCTATGTAGACTGATCAAAGTGCTCACCCATCCGCTTACTGACTGCCGCTAGTGATGCTTGACTTCGGTGTTCTTTTGGGAACCGTGTCTTTACGATCAGTCCACTGCGGGACAAAGAAAACTTTAAAATCCTAGGAAAAATTCAATAAAAAAAGATTATATAATACATAAATTGAAATACTAAAGCTTTCTCTCTATAAAATTATCTCATTATAAACTACAATAAGATAACCAGGGTTTTCTTTTATGACGGTCTCATTTATTTCATACATTATTTCGTATTAACTTAGGTCAAAGTTAGTGAAAAATATTATATCTTGCATTTTATGAAAAACAGTATGAAATATCAGGGTCTTTTTCTGCGTTAAAGGTAAAATCTTCGAAGCTCGGCTCCGAACAATAATTCTTCAATTTTGTACTCATTTATAGTCATTAGATTTAACAGAAACAGTTAGCTATTGTTGACATTTTTTTTACTTTTCAAAATCGATAAATTTGTGAACATGAATGAAAAGGAAATTTCAAATTGCTTTTTTTTAGATTTTTATACAAATATTGTTCCGATTAATAAATAGTTTTTTAGTAGCTATCAGACTATTTTTTATACTTAAAAAATACCAAAATATATTTTTGCTTGTGATTAGAGGGTCAAAAAATACGCTTGAATTGACGAATGTCAACCGAGGTGGGCATTGAAAAAAAAAAATCTCAATAATCACTTTTGTTTTTCATGTTTGACTTTACGTTACTCTATGTTTTCTCAAAAACTATACAATTTAGAAGTTTGAAACTTTAGCAATTTGGGGTATAGTAACCTTACTTACCGGCGAAGTTAACTTTACTTACCAGCGTATGTTCGCCAAAATAAAGCCTTTAATTTCAAAAAATCACTCTCAATATATTTAGCGAATAAATTATGCAAAATATTTTCGTGTAAGTCATACTGTATTGAATTAAAAAACAAAAGTTTTAAAAGATAAATATTAATTTAAAGCGATATTAAATAGAAAATATTTCACTTAATTTTAAATTTTATTATTCCCAGAATGTTATTATTATTTATTTAGATAATGAATTTGATGAATCATGAATGTATTAATAGTCTACAGCAATTCTGACTGTATCCATTTTTAAAGATGAAAATGTCTAATAAGTGCCTACCGAAATGATGTAACAAAAAAGTGTAAAAATATCAACTGTGAATTTTAGTTGAATTTAATTTAAAATACAACAACGAAGCTTAAGTGTAAAATAATAGGAAGAATCGATAAATCTATAGGTAAATAGATAATAAATATAATAGTTCTGTTATTTAAGTAGACATCGCTGAACTTAAAGATATGTTAAAAAGAAGAAAAAAATACTTATAAAAAAAATTACTTACCAACCAGTTCCTTAAAAAAAAAAGGATAAGAAAAATAAGCAAAATTTTGAGAAATAAAAAGCACAAAAATAAAAAAATGTTTTTGATACTAAGATGTTTGCTTCAAAATTTTGATGAATTCAACTGACGATTCACTTTGGAAACATGAGTTCAGATTAAAAATGTATTTGGATATTTATTACTATGCAATTAGAAATTACTTCTAACTTTAAATAATATACAAGAATTGATTTTGTGATTACATAAAATTATTAAATTCGCTTTTGAGAAAGCTAAACTTTAGTTCTTTAGAGCTACTTCAAGAATTCAGTGAATGCACAAAATGCATATTTTATATCCAAATACACATGATATGATTTCAACCATTTAGTTTTGAAATAAACTGAACTGTATTGGAATAAAACAATCATTTTTGTTAACTTTTTAAGAAGCCACAAATTAGATTTTAATATGAATTGCAATATACAAGTTAAAAATATAAAATATAAGTTACGAATAAAATGACGATTAAACATAAATACAAAATAAATCATTTTATTATTATAATTATTATTTTTTAGAAAAAGGTAGGACAAAAGAATGTTTCGCAATTATTAATTTTCTTCTACTTATTTTTCGCTGTGGCTCTGAAATTGAGACTTAACTGACAATTTTTAATTGTGATGGCTAAAACATTTATGTTAAATGTTTTCAGAAATAAATGTTGTATAATATATATATATATATATATATATACATTAAGTTTAAAGTTAAACTATGAAATTTACTACCATTTTCAATCTGCAATGAAAATCTTCTGATAAATCGAAAGACGTTGGGAGGAATATATTTTTAAAATAATAATAATAATAATAACTTTAAAGAAATAGCATATATAAATATTTAGTCATTATTCTCAAAGTAAATTTGTACTCTGAATATTGCAAAGTTCGTGTCCATGACTTTAATGTGAGGCAATAATATGTTTTGTGACCAAAATTCACAAATGCACATAAAGAAAAAAATAATAAGAGGGAGAAAAGTTTCTCTTTTTCTCTCTCTGTCTCTCTCCTTTGTTTTCAATTTTCCACAAAATTAAGTAGCGAAATGGAGCAAAAATAAATATTATAAACTTTAAATTTTCTTGGTTCTCGTTTTTTTTTCTTAAATCACTTAACCGCTAAAATAATAAGAAGTTATTTTCTTAACTTAATCAAATATTTCCTATATTTCTTTTCGCATCTTTTATTCTCTACATGGACTTTTGCTATCTCAGAATGAAACTTTTGTAAAGTCACTAAAACAACTTTCAAGTTTACTTGATTTGATATGCTGCTAATTTTGAAAAAAGTTGTTACATTTTTACTCATGTCTATACACCGTTGTTCTATTAAAATAATGTGTGACAGTAAAAATGGATTAATAGAAGTAGTCTTGTCTGTTGCACTGTCTTGTCAAATACTGATAAACACAAATGAATCACAAAACTAACATAAAAAAGTCACAAGAGAGGAAGGGAAAAAAAAGGAGAAATGCACTAAAAATGCACTGGAAAAGAAGAACTGAAAAATTTGCAAAAGTTAAATATTACTTATTTTTTAAAATATAAAGTCGAAAAAATATTATTTGTACAATATTAGATCCGTAGGTGGAGGGAGAAGTCAAAACTGTATAAACTGTATAGAATAGAATTGTGAAACAAGCTAGGGTTCACAAAGGACTGTAGAGCAGTAGAAGAAGAAAAAGAAAACCCTATACAATAAGTGTAATGATCGATTTTTAGAAAAAATTTTAGAGGTGCTGAAGAGTGAGTCTGTCAAATAGCATGAAGTGAGGACAGAGTGGATGATTTTTCTGGGATGTACTTTTCTTATTTTTTGAAACATAAAAATGAAGTATTTGAAATGTTTTGTATGTTTAAAGAAAGGTATGAAAATTTAATGAATAAGAAAATCAAAAGATTCAGAACAGATAACGGTCTAGAATTTGTCAATAACGAGATTGATAGTTTTCTAGAAAAATACGGGATCATACATGAAAAAACAGTACCGTATAATCCTTCGTCAAATGGACGTGCTGAGCGAGCCATAAGAGTATTAGTAGAAAGGGCTAGAACATTATTATATGAAAGTGAATTACCATTAAAATTCTGGGCTGAAGCGATAAATTTTAACACTCACATTTCTAATCTAACACCGCGTAAAAATAAACAGAATCTTCCGATTGAAATATGGTCAGGAAAAGAACCTAAACTTAACTACTTAAAAGTATTTGGATGCGTCGTTTATTTTCATATATCTAAACAATTCCGAAATAAATTTGATGTTCCGGGAAAGCGTGGGATTTTCGTCGGTTATTCTAGAGAAAGGCGCGCTTATAGAATATATGATGTTGATAAAACTATTGTAATTGAAGAGCGATCTGTTAAATTTAACGAATCACTAAGAGGAAGTAAATTTCTAACAAACAAAAATGAATGTAATATATGGAACATTGAGGATTTGACCCAGTTTAATATAACTCTACCCCAGATCGAAACTGAAACCCAAAACTCCCCTCCAACTGAATCAAGCAGTGAACATTCTTTTTCTCATAAATCGTCCCAAGAAAGTGCTGATTCACAAAATGAAAATAATCAAAATACTCCTGCATTAAGACGTTCTGAAAGAATTAAAAATAAAATATCAGCTAACTTAGATAACTTAGCCTTGAAAGGATCATCTATTCCTCAAAATTATGACCAGGCGATAAATAGTAATAAATATTCCGAGTGGAAAACGAACTTCTTTCGATGGAGAAACATAAGGTTTTCGAATTAATTGAGAGGCCTAAGAAGGAAAAAATAATAAAAAGTAAATGGGTGTACACAATTAAAAATGACAACAATAACAAAATTTACAAAGCGCGACTGGTTGCAGCTGGATTTAATCAAATTAAAAATGTTGATTATTCTGAATCATATTCACCTGTGGTAAATATTGAATCATTCAGGTTATTAATTGCTTTAGCAGCAAAATTGGATTTATTTGTTAAATTTTTTGATATTAAAACTGCATATTTATATGGTGATATTGATGAAACTGTATACATGGAAATACCTCCAGGTTTTGAAGATAAATATGGTAAAAATAAAGTGTGCAAATTAAATAAAAGTATTTATGGTCTACCTCAATCTGGTAGAAATTGGCATATAAAGTTAAAAAATGAACTTAAAAAGATTGGTCTCACTCAACTTGCATCTGACAATTGCGTATTTACTAAAATTAATGATAATGACTTTTTCGCAATTTGTGTATACGTAGATGATTTGGTAATATTTTCTAATAATTCAAAACTATACAAGGAAATTATTTCAAAACTTAATCAAACATTTGAGTTAAAAGAAACAACTAATGATTCAAAATTTTTAGGCATTGAGATTTCACAAAAAGAAAACGGAATTGGTTTATCTCAAACTCATTACATTGAAACTTTAATGAAAAAATATGGTTTGGAAAATTGTAAGAAAACAAATACTCCCATAACTAAAGGTGAAGATAGATGTTTTGATCCTACTGATGATTTAGTAGATCAGACTGATTATCAGGAAATCGTCGGTGAACTTTTATATTTAGCAAATAGAACCCGACCAGATATTGCTTTTGTAACTAGTTATTTATCACAATTTAATAAACGTCCAGAAAAAAGGCATTATGTTTTGGCTAAAAGGGTTTTGAAATATTTGAACGGTTCAAAAGATAGAATCTTGTTTTATAGTAGAGAATTTGGTTTTTTAAACTGTAGTGCGGATGCAAGTTGGGGCAATGCAGAAGGAGGAAAATCTTTTTCAGGTTGTGTAATTATGATAGGTAATTCTCTTATAACATGGAAAAGTAGAAAAACAAAGATGTGTAGGACTATCAACATGTGAAGCTGAATTATTTGCTGCAGCTGACACAGCTCGAGAACTTACTTGGATAATAAATATGTTAAATGAACTGAACTGTAAAAAAATTATTGATGCTCCTGTTACTATGTTTTCTGATAGCCAAGCAGCTATTGACTGGTTGAATAATGGTAAATCTTCTAACAAAACCAGGTATGTAAACCTTAAATTTCATTTTGTGAGCGATATGATTGAAGATAAAATTTTAAAAACTGTTAATAAGAATACTAATGATATTTCTGATTTTTTAACTAAAGCTGTAACTTTTGAGAAGTTAATTTTTTCTTTGGAAAAAATAAGTTTAATTTGAAATTTATGTTAAGAGAGTTAATATTTTTTATGTGTATATTGTTATATGTGTTAAAAAGTAAAATCCTTCTCGCAGGGGGAGATTGTTGTCATTCCCTGGGAAGGATAGCTACGAAGTCTTTTTCTTTTTATACCGCCAGATGGCGTTCTTTTTAAATTTGTATGTGTTTGTCTGCTTTTTGTTAATAAACTTTTACTTTCTATCTGAATCTCGATCCACGGACTACACATATTATAATTGTAACTTGAAAATTAATATATATCTTGTAGCATTTTATATTTTTTAAAATATTATTAATTCATTTCCCCCCCCCAAATGTAAGAAAAGGAATAGTTATATATATATATATATATATATATATATATATATATATATATATATATATATATATATATATATATATATATATATATATATATATATATATATAAAAACAACTTTGTCGAAATACTCACGAATATATGTCAATATGTTTGTTATACATTTTTACTAGTATTTGTATATATTATCATATACATATTTTTGCTTTTACATGTCTGTATTTATTTTGTTATCTCTTATTATCTCTCTTTTTTTTTCTCCTTAATAAACGTTATTTGGATATTATTTAGTATTTATTTTCAAAATTATCAAAAAACTACTCATTAGTTTTCTGAATCAGAATTTTCATCAAAAACATTTAACTGTTATTAAATAAAATTTTTATTTAACATCACTTAAAATTTTGACTGAAAATAATTTTATTTTCAAAGAAGAAAATAAAATTATTTTCTTCTCATACATACATAATAAAATACATTTTACTTGTGTACACACTGATTTTAAAGTATATAAATCAAAAGTAATTTCATTTCACCTTTTTCATTTATAAATTACATTTTTCGCCAACTCATATGCATAATATATATATATATATATATAATTTAAATTTCTTATTTTAATTTCAGTATTAAACCTTTCATTTCATTTTTAAGAATTTAAAATAAGAAAAAGAAAGCTTTATAAGTAAGTACCAAAAACTTTGTTGAATTAAATTTCGTTAAACTCATATGTCTCAATCAAATTCAATGCTCGCGGCACGGTACCAAATTCCAAAAATATTTTATTGCTTTAAATAAAAGTAATGTGAGAAAATGCAAGAAACAACATTAAATAAAGCATACTGAGAAAAAAAAAATTCTGAAACCAACAATTTGTTAAATATTTTGAAAAAATTGAAAAAATTTAAAGTTTTTAAAAACGCTAAGGCATTTTCAAAAATTGTGATTTTTTAAAATTTTTTTTTTTCAATAAGTTTATTAAACACTGCCGCAACAAACTGTGCATGGAATAGTAAATCTATTCAATAGTTTTTTTTTACGATCTTTTTTCTGTTATAATGCAAAAAAAATGCGTAAAAATAAAAATTTTGCATTTCAAAATTTGATTAAAAAAAATTATTGCTTACAAAGCTATTCCACGCACAGTTTTATTTCTTACACACTTTAGAACGCTCAGTAAAAAATTTAAAACTCTAAGTCAATATTTAAAAAAGCCTTAGCATTTTGAGTGAAACAAAGTACCATAAAAATTAATCAAGAGAAAAATACAACTAAAGTTTTACAATTAAAAAGGCACATGGTTAAAATACTTATACTTTATTATCTAATGAATATTTTTAAACATTGTACATATCATAACATTTATATAAAATTCAAAGTATTCAATTCATTTTTTAAATAGTTCTCAGCTGTTTGAAAGTCACATACTGATAAAAAAAAAGTTGAAAAAAAAGCCAATCTTGACGATTGATAGTTTGCTTTAGAAATTTTTTATAACAAATTTTATAACACTATACTTATTTAGTTACACTATACTATACTTATTTATTTACTTTATATTTAAAATATTTAGTTAATTTATACTTAATATTTAAAAACTTCCTGCTTTATAGCATATTCCTTCTTTTTCCTTTTCTTTTTTTTCTCTGAGAATACGAGCCATCTTTATTTTTTTTGGAGCTAAAATGTATGAAACAGAAATTTTTTTCTTTCGGAAATAATTCCTGCGGACTCTGTCCGGATTTATTTTACCAAAGTCTGTGTTCGATAATCTCAATTTCTGTTCATTTTTTCCATTTTGCAATAAAGAGTCATCAGTTTTACACCATCGCTTAGCAGCCTTTCCTTGATTTGATAAGCATGCACGTTTTCGCCGAGGCATTTTCTTTTAAAATATAATTAACAATAATAAAACAGAACGTACTGAAATAATAATAAATAAAACTTAATGAAATAACAATAAATAAAACAACTGGTCTTGAAAAAAAACGTTTTTTGTAAAAGGAAGTAACGAAAGTGCAAGATGAATTCAAACGAAAATAAAACAATCAATGTAAACATGAATAAGATATAGACATACAACAACAAAATATTATTTTAAACTGCTTTTAGCTTATAGCTTACTTCTACCAATTATAACTCAGCTATAAATACTTATGCTTTAATTTTGCTGCTAAAATCTTACACGAAAAAAGTTTGTTTACATTGTGACACGCCCCTTTTGACAGTTGAACACGTCAATTGAAGAGTACAATCTGTTTTAAAAAGTGGCATAACTTCTTTAAAAATTGACGAATCGCTCTGAAATTTTGAACATATATTCAGAAATGTTTAAGCTTTTAGAAAATGCAATAATAAAAAAAAATCGATATTTTGGTCGAAAATTAGGTACTGTGCTGCCTTTACGAAGAATCAGCAGAAAAGTTACGAAGAATCATTGTAATCCAACGAAACCATTAAAACAAAACTTAATGTAACTTATTAGTGTTAGTCAATGATTGTGTTAGGTTTGGATAGTGATAATTTTCGGCTACATCACTATCCATCCTCGGAAGTTCCTACCTGAGTTTATCCCCATGCCATAATTATCTGCAGGTGTGTGAGGCCCACCTGCCTCACACACCTGCTGACACTTCTATCAGTTCAAGATCGACTGCCGCATAAAAATGTTAAGCGTATGCGCCAGAATAGCGAAATAAAGCCAAATCTAGATGGATGAAACTGTTGTCTGCCTTCTTATGAATGACGCGTAAAATAGTCGTCTTCAATGATTTTAGTTACAAAAATATTGCAGCTAAGAACATGCAAAAAAAAAATGGCGATGCCGAATAAAAACAAGTACCACCGTCAAAATATCTATACATAAAAAATATTTCTTAATGTGTGTGTGTGTGTTTTTTCTTTTTTTTTTTAAATTTAGAACTACAATGTAAAAATTATTTTGACAATTAAAAATTTTCTTCATACGTTTCTAATATGATTAATTATTAATGTTGTTCAAATGAATTCTTAATATAAAAAGTAAACAATCTCTCTTTTTAACGCCGTAATTTATCTTTCCTGAAAATTAAAATTACATCAATATAGTTTTATAATGAAATATTCTACCACAATCATGTTTATTAATTAATTACAATTATATATTTTTTCTATGCAATTCTGTACACTGATGATGTTTTTAAAACACAACATCTTAATGTCATATATATACATATGTCATCTTAATGTCATCTTAATGTGACTATCTATATATGACATCTTAATGTCATTATAACAGTCATATTTGTTTGAGATTTTTGATCTAGTAAGGATTTTTAATCCTTAAGTAATTTTAAAGTTATTTTAGATTTTTACTTATTTTACTTAGTTATAATAGAGGTACTTTTCATGTTCAAGGATTCTTTTATCAAATTTTGAACTATGAAAAACTATCTCCATCTTGATTGCTAAAAATTCTATATTGACAACACGCGGTGGTACAATCTTTAGGGGTTGCTGAAGAGATGTTACAAATGCCCATCGCCAAATGTTTGGCGATGGACATTTGTTAAAATTTAAGAGTCCCCACTTCAAAGATCTATTCATAACAATACATTTTCCCCTTTGACACATCGATGGATCATATCTATTGTTATGACCCTCAATCCCACCTTCAGGTTGGAAAATCCTAGGATGGACAGAGCACAGCCCATTTTTTTAGCACTTAACGGACCACCCTAGTTAATCGGCACATTAACTAGATAATCTGTATATGACTGGTCCCGCAGTGGACTGATCCCGCAGTGACACGGTTCCCAGCAGATCACCGAAGTCAAGCATCACTGGCTACGGTCAGTGTGAGGGTGGGTGACCACTTGGATCAGTCTGCGTAGGGACCGAGGGTGTGCGGTATTGGTCCTCGTTAAACTGTTCTACCGTAAAGTGCTCGACTTCACGAGCAGGTCATCAGGATATCGAAGTGGGGGTGCCATCCCCTTTGCAGAGGATCAAAATTATGATGGCATGTCATCGGATCATCCTCAGGGGTGTTTCCCAGACCGTCGCCAATAGCCCATCGTGCAGCTCTAGTGCGACGTAAATTAACGACAGCAAAAACTGTAAAATGACTGATTTCTACAATTTAGCAGTAACACATAAATGTTGGATATTCAGACATATTCATAATACATTAGTTACGTAAGGTATTATGTAAGCCGCACTCACAACAATTGAGGACAAGAAATGGAAATCGTACTAAGTACCACAAAAAAAAAAAAAAAAAAAAATCGCAATTTCTTTTTTTTATGGAATAATGTCCTAAAAACCAAGCTAAAAAAAGTAGGGAACGCCCAAAGTGCCAACTCCAGTAGCAAAAGTTCAAAACTTTATGGAAAGATTGTGCTGGTTGAAACGTGGCATGCGCAGTAAAGTGGAGAACGTCTTAAGTGTCGTTTGTCTTCAGTTATTAGACTCTCGTCATTTTGTTCATGTACAATAAAAATAGCACTATAAAATTAATAATAATAACAATAAAAATAGCAATAACGAACCGTGGTGGCTCAGGGTATAGAGCGTTCACCTTCCAATGGGGTGAACCAGGTTTGAATCCCAGCGATGGCTGGTCAATACAAATTCCGCACCCGGCTCTCACCGACCTCAATGTTGACATAAAATATCCTCAGTGGTAGACGGATCATGGGTTAGAGTCGGCTTGAGTCAGGCTAACCGTGAGAGTTAGTTCCATTAAAAAGTCCTCCACGAAGGCAAAATTTATATCCCAATACTTGATCCAGGAGTTCCCTTGTCTTCTGAATTGAGTTCAAAATTACAAGGCTACGGAGTTGAACATTAGTAGTCGTAAGCCCAAAAATTGGGTCGGCTGTTCAACTCTGCTTATAAAATAAAATAAAATTAAGAAGGTCTTTAAAAGCTAAGCGTAAGGAAGTTAGATTAATAAGTAAGGTGTTGTTAGCTACAAATCCAAAGAAGTGAAATGGAAAACGGCTTAAGTACCAAATAAATTTTTTTGCGAACGTTTTTCATTTTTCAACACTCTAGAAATTTTTTTTTCTTTGGATTTAGATCATTTTCCATTTCTAATCCACAATTTTTTTTCATGATATTATCAATTTGTTTAATTCGATTAAAAAAATCGTTAAACCTATAACTTTATTTATTTATTCATTTTTAATGCAACTAAATTTAAGAAATGTGTTTTTACTTTTTAGATGATAGACAGAGAAGGAAAACGAGAAAGAACTATCGAAGGAATAACGAGAGAGATAAATGCTCGTGAAAAACACCCCGAACAAAAAGTTGATTTGGATAATTCCAATTTGTTAGGATCCTCGGAAGAAGAAGAAGACCGTTTTCCAGAGGAATTCATATCTAATTTTAATTCTGATTTTCCAGAAGAAGATGTGGAAGATGAAAATGAGGAGACATTATTTGATTTACACTTTGTGGACAACTTAAAAAAAGTATCAGAAGCATGTTAAATTGATTACTGGATTTTAAGTACATAGAAACCATTAACGTTATAGTATATTTAAACATATATCTATATAGAATATTCAAATAGAGTAAAACCTTGATTAAGTGGACACACTTGGGACCGAAAAAATGTCAGTTTACGAGAAGAATACCTAAATAACGAAGTTTAATACCGCAAATTGTTTTTAGGATAAACAATGACATAGAAATAATTAAATAATCTACAATAACTATCTACAAGGATATTTATTGAAACTTTATAAAAAATAATTTTTTCCATACAAAAAGAGTAAATGAAAAAGTTTGATATAAATACATGATTCTAGATGTAGCTACAGATAAATGAATATAATTTTCTTATTAACGAAGATATTCAAGTTAGTCATGCCGAAGAGGAGATCTCAGTCGGTTTCAATTATTAGGTTTCCACCCCTAACCCATCACTTGATAGGAAACGTGGTTAATACCTCCTTGAAAGTAAACCTCTCGTGATTAACAGAAAAAAAGAAAGCAATGCATAACTGTAAAGCACGAGGACCTATGGAGTTTACAAATTCACAATTTATCATCTACCAAGTGTCTGAATGAATGTACAATTTATATGAACAACTCAAAGAACTATGTTTCTTTCTTTTCAACCCAGCTGTGTTAAATACGGCCTTCAAGTTAATAAGAAAATTAAAGAAATTTTCAGTGGAGAGGAAGTGAGGTAAGCGAAGATAGCTCCTTTGAGATACTAATATTTATTAAACATATTTACATTTATATACAAGTTGGTTTGATTTACAAGAAGCATCATCACAGCAGGTGATGAGAGAAATACTGACAGGCTGTCATGTGCGTGCTGGTATTTATACAATTCTAATATGATGACGTCAGAACTCTTATTTCAGTTCACTTCAAAAATAAGTAAAAACACAATTGATTAAAGACAAACAGATAACAATATGAAATAAACTTGATTTTACGATGAGCGGCGAACCTATCACCACACAGTATCCCCCCAGTGACAAAGTCACGATACCAATAATGATTGTTTAAAAACAATCATAAAATACAAAGTAGTAAATTCAAATATACGTCTTAATTACGAAGAAAAAAAATCTAACTTGGAAATTGGAATACAATTAATAGATACAAAATATTTAGATGCTTTTATATTCCATACTCTTTAACAAAATATTTTGGGAAATGCACACGGCGACCAGATTTTGTAACAATTTGCTTTTCTTCCTTTGTTGGAGATAATTGCTTTTCGACCATTGGAATTTTATTTATTTTTAATATCTCAGAAATTTGAAAAGCTGGTTTAATTCTATCTATTGAGACAGTTATTTTCTTACCATGAAAATCAATAATAAAGGTTTTATCAGAACGTTCAATTACCCGGTGTGGTCCGGTGTATGCAGGTGATAGTGGAGGACGAATTTTATCTACTTTTAAAAATACATGAAAACAAGATTTTAAATTAGAATTAATATAGAACTTATTTTTACTGTGTGCTGATGCTGGTACAGGACTTAATTTTCTCATTGCGGCCATTAAATTTGTAACATAATTTTCTGTTACTGGTGGAGATAAAGAATTTGAGTTTAAAAGATCCGAAGGTAAACGTAAGGAAGTACCATAAACAAGTTGTGCACAAGTTGCATTAATATCAGCTTTTAAAGCTGTGTGAATACCTAATAAAACAATTGGTAAAATTTCGGTCCATTTATTATTTTCCTGTGCTATTATAGAACTTTTAAGTTGTCTATGAAATCGTTCTATCATTCCATTACTTTGCGCGTGATATGAAGTAGTATGGATGTGGTTACTGCCTAAAATATTAGTGAGGTTTCGAAAAGGAGTTGATTCAAAATTTCGGCCTTGATCGGTAGTTATAGTAACGGGAGTGCTAAATCTAGAGATCCAACCGTGAATAAGTGCTTTTGCGGTGGTCTCGGCAGTCATATCCGTAGTAGGGATAACTTCTGGCCATCTCGTGAATCTATCTATTATTGTAAGGCAGTATTGCTTACCTTCAGAAATAGGAAGTGGGCCAATAAAATCCAGATGGATATGGGAAAATCTTGCGTCGGGTTGAGCAAATGTACTAAAAGGAGCTTTAGTGTGTTGAAAAACTTTAGCTCGCTGACATTTCTCACAAGAACGAACTTTATTTTTGATATCCACTTTCATGCTGGGCCACACAAATCGTTTAGAAATTAAATTCGTAGTTGAATATATTCCAGGATGAGAAAAATAATGTAAATTATCAAAAATAATTTGCCTGTATGATTTAGGAATAAAAGGTCTAAGGTACTTAGTTGAAAAATCACATATTAAATTAACATCTTCCAAAGAAAAGTAATGTTTTTCTAATTTTAAAGATGAATTATTTGAATTTTATATTTCTTTTAATTCTGAATCTTCATTTTGTTCCTGTTCTAGTTTTTTAAAGTCCATTAATGGAGGTTTTGAAATTGCATTTATTTCTATTCGCGATAGAGTATCAGCAATTGAATTAGATTTTCCTTTTACATGTTTAATATCAGTTGAAAATTGAGAAATATAATCAAGATATCTGAATTGACGTGGGGAACATTTTTCAGGTTTTTGTTTAAACGCATAAATTAGAGGTTTTTGGTCAGTAAAAATAGTAAAACTTCTACCTTCAAGCATGTGACGAATTTTTTTTATTGACGCGTATATTGCCAATTATTCGCGATCGTATGTTGACCAATTTTGCTGACTTTTATTTAATTTTGTTGAGAAAAATGCAATTGGTTCCCACTCATTATTTTGATATTGCATTAAAGAACTGCCGATTGCAAAATCCGACGCGTCAGTCCACAGACTTAAATTAGCACCAGGTTTAAGATATTTT
The DNA here is from genome assembly GCF_982258835.1 of Parasteatoda tepidariorum. Classification (NCBI taxonomy): domain Eukaryota; kingdom Metazoa; phylum Arthropoda; class Arachnida; order Araneae; family Theridiidae; genus Parasteatoda; species Parasteatoda tepidariorum. The sequence goes on from NC_141761.1 coordinate 29,860,487, forward strand.
AATAGAGTTGCATCGGCTATTGCTTGTTTTGCATCAGAAAAAGATTTGTTTGAAGTATCGGTCCAAATTAACGGTAAATCAGATTTTTTTGATGATTTGTTAGATTTCTTAATATTTCGTTGTCCTTCTAAAAACTTGGTTAAAGGTGATAAAATATGAGCTGCATTAGGAATAAAGCGTCGATAAAAATTAAATAATCCTAGAAATCTACGTAATTGAGTAATCGTATTTGGTTTTGGAAAATTTAGAATTGCATTAACGCGATCACTTAAAGATTCAATACCTTTTTCGGAAATTTTAAAACCTAAAAATTGTAAACTATTCTGACCAAATAAGCATTTAGAGGGATTTATTGTTAAACCAAAATACTGCAATCTATCAAAAAGTGATTTTAGATATTTTATATGCTCTTCGGGGGTTTCGGAAGCTATTAATATATCATCTATGAAAGCGTAAACGCCTTCCAAGCCTCTAGTTACTTCGTCAATAAAGCGTTGGAAAGTACTGGCTGCATTGCGAAGTCCGAATTGCATACGAGTACTTTCGAATAATCCGAAAGGAGTTATTATTGCAGTTTTATGTACATCTTCATGGGCTATAGGTATTTGATGGAAAGCTCGAATTAAATCAACGTGAGAAAATATTTTAGTTCCATGTAGTTCACTAGTAAAATCCATAATATTAGGAATTGGATATTTATCTTTAACAGTTTGAGCGTTTAAAGCTCGATAATCACCTACTGGACGCCAGTCCAAACTATTTTTCTTGGGAACTAAATGTAAAGGTGATGAAAAATTACTTTTGGATGGGCGCATGTGGCCTAAATCTAACATATGTTGAAATTCCATTTTTGCTATTTTTAGCCTATCGGGCGCTAGACGCCGAGGTTTAGCAAAAACTGGTGAACCAAAAGTTTCTATAGGATATACAACATTATGCTTAACAATTTGGTCTGAGCAAATAGGTTTCGTTATTTCAGGATATTCGTTTAACAATTTTTCATAAAAATTTTCACCATGAACAGTTTTAATTGAAATAATGTCAGAATTTTTAAAAATACAATGAGAATTTTAATTAGTAGTAATATCATTTAAGCAACGTTTTCTAATATTAGGTTTAAGATTAAAATAGTATAAAAAATCTGCACCTATAATATGATTAGTTATATCACAAATATAAAATGGAAAATTAAACTTTCGTCTAAGACCGAAGTCTAAAGTTAACAATTTCTTACCGTATACTTTTATGATGGTTTTGTTCGCAGCTTTAAAAGTTTGTATCGGAGAAAGAGTTTTTTCTTTTTTATTTGCTGGAATAATAGAGCAGTCACTTCCGGTATCCACTAGAAATTGCTTGTTGGATTGTCTGTCTCTAACAAAAAGGCGACAATTTGTTGGAGGCAAGATGTTAGTCGCACTTACTCTTGCCTTTCTTGGTTTTTCTGGTAGATGCAGGGTTTGACACACTTTCTAGCATCCGATTTAAATTTCCGATGATAGAAGCACATTTTGGAGTTTCGATGTGGAGATGAGGATTGGCTTTGACGATTACGAAACTGTGCATAATTCCGGTTGCGAGACCTACTGCGTGTCCGCAATGCAGCTACTTCTTTTCGTAGTGCTTTAACTTCTTCTAAAAGCTCAAAGGTGCATTGTTGGTTTGAAGAAACTTCACTAACTTCACTTGAAGTTGACACTTTCATTACTTTATCAGCGATTTCAGCAGCTCTTGTTGAATTTAGTGAAGGGATTGCGGCCAATATCGACTGAACATGTTGCGGTAGCAGATTTAAAAATAGTTCCAAAAGTAGGGCATCTGAGATTTCGTGGGATTCAGCTCTTCTCTGCATAGTGCGCAAGAGTTCACTAGGCTTTCTGTCTCCTAGTTGCTCTCCGGAAAGTAAACGTCGAATTTCCTGGGACTTTGTTTCCCCGCAGCGTGCAATAATTTCTTCTTTCAGCTTTTTGAAAGGATCTTCTGCGTCAGGAGTTATAATGACGTCCCTTACAACTGCGGCTACTTCAGGAGGAAGATGGGCGAGGCAGTAGTTAAACTTTGTTTTGCTCTCTGTAATCGGCTTCGGTGTCGCAAGCTGGAAAGTTGCTTCGACCATGTGGAACCACAGGTGTGGATCAGAGATATTGAACATGGGAATTTTTACTGCAGATGATTCCGCCATAGTTGCAGTTTCCTATTAATCCAAGAACCAAACACAGGAAAGATCAAAAATAAAAGTTACTTGTATCGTCAGACATCCGGGTCACCATTGAGGTAAGCGAAGATAGCTCCTTTGAGATACTAATATTTATTAAACATATTTACATTTATATACAAGTTGGTTTGATTTACAAGAAACATCATCACAGCAGGTGATGAGAGAAATACTGACAGGCTGTCATGTGCGTGCTGGTATTTATACAATTCTAATATGATGACGTCAGAACTCTTATTTCAGTTCACTTCAAAAATAAGTAAAAACACAATTGATTAAAGACAAACAGATAACAATATGAAATAAACTTTATTTTACGATGAGCGGCGAACCTATCACCACAGAAGCATTGAGAGCATTTAAGTCGTCATTTCAGCTTGTGGGGTTTCATATTCTGTGTCTTCCAGATGAAGAGATGCTGCAGTCCGAATTATTTCACGCGAGCAGTATAATTTTGTCTCCTTGCTTTGCAAAGATAAGGTAAAGTGACATGATTCTTTAGTAGTGAAATAACTTAACAATATTTTTAGTTATGTAAAAGGCAAAAAAATTATACGCTTTAAAAATAGTTTAAAGTAGCATATTTTTTTCTTGGAATTTAAAACAGAAAAAGTTTTTTTTTTTTCATATTTAGAAAAATGGTGTCCGGTTTAAAGAGATAAAAAAAAATACCCTTTCAGAGCAAAAATGACTGTCGACGTCCGGTTACGAGAGTGTCCGCTTTGCGGAGAATGTACATAATGGTTTATTCATAGAAGATTCACGGAGAATTAAAAATACGTCCGTATTGTAGGAGTGTCCGTAACGCGAGGTTTAACTGCACATACTATATTCTATATCCGAAAAATGTAAAGCATTCCAGCAACAGTCAGTTTGTCAGTCATAGGGACATGGAGGATAAGTCTCCTCACTATGGAAACCAACAGCATTGGCAAGCATTGCGCTCAGGGTGCCTTTATTAGCCCCATCATCTGAAGATTGGCTGCTATCAAACCACCCAACGAGAGCAAAATCCTGATCCTTCACAATGACAGCCTTAAGAGGAAGAGGAGAAATTTCGTAACACAAATTTTCTTTCACCTCTATAACTAATTTAAAATTTAAAGTATAGAAAAAGTGAATTCAGACAAACCTAGAGCAAACCAATGAAGTTCCAACTGCTGAAGAAAAAAATCAAAATTCTAACGAATTATTGGACGAAAACTTCCTCATTACGTAATCCTCAATTATTCTCTCATATTTTGTATTCATTTTGATATTTTGAAAATTTCTTTTCAGTGTTTTAAACTTCATGGCTTACTCACCTTTTGCTTGAACTCACTTTTTCTACACTTCAAATTATAAATTTTTTTTAGAGGTGAAAGAGAATTTGTGATAAAAAGTTTCTTTTATGGTATAGTGTCCTCTTAACTACTGCCCCATTGTGGCTTATTTCTATGCATTACTCTAATTATATTCTATACATATATCTCAGCACATAAACCTCAGGTTTGTTTTATGTTTGTTTTCGATAGCTTTTAAGGATTTTCCAAAAAATATCAGTAACAAAAGTTTGAAATATTCAATGTGTGAACAAACTGCATCGTGTCTTCCGAAGGCGATTTCAGTTAAAAAGAGATGAAGTTTCCCAATTTTGAATATTTTTTAAAAACATTATCACACTATGTATTGTTAAGAATGTCTAATTCAAACATAATGAAATGGCAGCAAATATAATTTAAATAAAGAGAATTTAAATTAGTCATATTTGTCACAGTTTAGAATCTATACAAAATAAAGAAATCTTTAGTGTAACAAAAATTGCAAAACGAAACAACGTAATATTAATTTTATTGAAAACACTTATGTTTAGAAAAAAAACCAAGAAATAGTGAGCCCAATCAAGCGAAACATAAATCAAGATAAACATAAGTTTGACAAGAACGATAATAATATAAGGTAATGGTACTCAATATTATGAATTTAAAGACATCACATCTAGATAGTTCGAAAATAATGTAGCAACATGACACTTGTGAACGGTTTAATATGGGATATGACCCTCCTTAACAGCAATGAAGGTCTCACAAGGACCTCTTACGCTTACTACTCTTATGCAAATTTTTATAAAATTTTGGGACGATAAATTATCCTCTAATAAACACTTATTCCTGGAAGGTTTCTAGGAGAACAGCATGCTGCAAACATGCAGTTTAGGTATGATCTCATTCACTTATCCTATCCTAAGTATTAAGAAATTCCTTGAAAAGCCCAGCCACGTGCGCCATTTATATAAACTAACTGGGTATCGGTAGTGAACGATCTCATATAGAACTTCAATAAGCTAGCCCTAGAAGTCAATGTTCCTTACAGATCATAGAAGAGAGCCTGTCTGAGCAGGGCAAATTCAGCCTTCCTGTTCAGTCTGAACTATTATTTTTGGCCTGTTCATGGTATAGAGAGTAATGTATGGTACTGCCCTTGCACCATTTTGGAAGTGAATCACTGTGGACGTCGCTCTGTACCGGCATAATGTTTGACTGCCGTATAGACCTGCACTTCTTTCTGAGTGACTCAATCCATACGTACGTATTCGGTAAGGCATAGTGGGCATAAAAAATATGTTATTTTTGAAAAATAAAGGCAGTTCATAGAATTAAATGCTTTTATGTTTACTTTGCATCCTTGTGTGTGTAAAGTTCACTGTATGTAATCCTTGTGTATATTAAGTTCCTGATTCACTGCTGCACTTTGTACATAAAAGATATTTCTTTCTCTAATGTGTCTTGGAAAATAACTTTAAACAGTTTAAAGTGTTTTAACTGGCTTAACTTAATTTTTCAAGTGTCTTAACTGGCTCAAATTTGAATGTAAATAAGTTATGGATAGATTCAGTGGTTTATTGTCCTTCAAATGTTTTTTTTTATTTAATTACAAACTGATACAATGATAACTATTTGAAATCCAGTGATTAAACAGAGCAACGATACAAAACAGAGAACCATCTTTGGATGAAAACGATAATTCCAGCCACAGAATCTACAAAAAAAAAATTAAATGACATTAAAGTGTAAGATATATTAAAAGCTTTGTTCCGTGTACAAGAGGCGGCTATTATTTTCCTATATTTATTTAATTAACTCCCGAAAATATTATGTGAATTGCATACTATTTAATGTGCTATGAAATAACCTTTACCATTCTACTTACTATAATGTACTCGGAGAGCGAAGTTTCAGAAACAACTTTTAAGTTCTCTTTCAGAATTTTTTTAAATTCTGACGTTGGGGTTTTCTTTATGGCTGCGACATTCTTGAATCTCGTTTCTTTAAAAATATTTTGATTTTGGATATTTTTGGGATAAATCATTCATCTTACTTTTTGGCAAAAATTCTCGCAGGATTTTTAGTTACGAAAATAAAAACTGCGATGCGGCACTGTATTTCACTAATTTTACGTTAAGTAACATTCTAATTTATGTGGAGAAACTTAGCTCAACTTTAACACACCATTTCGCTTATAAACGATCTGACACCTTAGGTCACATGTGTGGGTATCCGTGATCTTCTTGAAGTGCAAGTACCCAATTAAAGAACTGCAAAGGAGATGCAAAATTTTCAAATGTTTTATTCACATAGTTAATTCTTTTAAACATTTATACCCTTTAACATTTTTATTTTATGTTCTTAAATGTTAAGTTGGTTACCAAGAGATAAAAAACTGAAAGTGGAACTTACAATACTATGACTGTCAAGAAAACAGCAAAACTACTGATCAGACCACCTCCACAAATGAAAAGATATGTCTTATCACTAAAATAAAGAAGTGCAGGAACATCAGTGAAAAATTAGCATTGTTCTGTTAATTTTATCATAATAAAAATTACCTTCTTCTGTTGAAGCTTGGTGAAATTTCTAACTCTAATATCTTTTCCTAATTGCAATAAAAAATTCATTAATGAAAGTGGAAGTAATATTCAAAATTTGATTAAATTCACAAATAGTAATGAATTTGAAGTAATTGAACTACTTTTTTGATTATTATATTCAATAACTGCACAAAATTTCGTAAGCCTAGCTCAAATATTTATGGAAATACGGACATTTTTATATTAAAAAAAAAGAATTTTTTTGTCTCAAATTTTTTTGCTATGACTTTGAAAATATTCAATAAAATGAAGCAAAACTTTTGGATCAATTTGAAATTGATTAGAAAATTATTGCTATAAAATTTGAGAAATATTCGTCGAAAGCTGCGCAAGATAATTTTTTTACTTAATTTAATGAATAATATGAAAAACTATGCAAATTAATTATGTAATTAAACTATTATGTTTCACACAATATTGTTCTATTCAAAAGCTTGATAACAATTAAGATAATCTTGACCTCATTCATTATAGTATTTATTGATAACATAAATTTATAATAAATTGTATTTGCGCAAATGAAGTTTTTTCAGTACAAGGTGATTTTAGTTTTGTAATTCAGCGGTTAATCGCTATTACAACTCAAGCATTTTTCTTCAAAATATAAGTTGTCATATATGGTTAAAAACAGGATATTTTGTTTACTTAGTTTTAGAACTATGTAAACTATATAGATTGTATATAATCCCACCCTTGATAACTACAAAACTAATATGCAACTCATTCGTTGAAGTAATTGATGACAGAAATAATAAAGTGACTATTCCACAATGAATAATTAAGTAATTAAGAAGAAATATGTTCCGCAATTCAGTTATAATTATTACAAGAAGCACTTTTGTTTAAAAAATAGAGTTTGTCTGATAAAGTGATGTTGTTTGTCATGTCATGTTTGGTTAAAAACCACAAAAAACAAACTATGTAATTATAATTACACTATTGTAAATACAGAATATGGGTGGAAAGTAATGGCACACACGGCATAATTCGAATAACTCTATTTTGTAAATATCTCAAGTTTACGAATGTTGTTTTGGAAGTTATTGATTTGAGTTGTAAAGGGTTCAACTACAACATATAACAACTTTATTTCAGTAAAACTAAAATCTGAATCATTTTTTATTCAAGAGACGATGGTAGATCAACAATATTTAGGGAAATTTTTCAGCATCAATTTTTCTTATAAATTTTTTTAAAACCAAAAATGGATGTAAATGAAGTTTTTTGCTCATACCTGTCTGGAAATATTTTTCTTTTTCTTTGAATCCCTCTGACGAATAAAATTGGAACTTTGTCTGACTTTATCGGAGTAAAAGTTATACGAGTCGTTTTTTGTAATAAATGCAAAATGTTTCAAGCTCCAAAGCGAGCCAATATCTTTTGACAGTGCATCTATAATATAAAGTGGTATAAAATTATACAATAATGGAAATTTGACACAATTTTCATTTTTACTTTAATCAAAACACAGAGAAAGGAGAATGGAAATTTTGGGAATATTTTGTTTTTATAAAAAAAAATGTTTATGAAAATCAGTAAGAATTTTCAAAATTACTAACTAATTTTTACTAATTTTAAGACAAATAGCAAATTACAATTTTAAAAACATGCTCTTCTTCATATCAATTAATACTAATTTTAGTATTTATATTCACAATAATACAAATATTAATTCAAAAAAAAATATTTTAGTACATAATATTTATAGCAATGAAATTAACTTCGACACTTTAAAGTAAATCTATAAATACTTTTGTTATTGACTTAAATTGTTTAACCCTTTGCCCTCTGATGTCACGGAGTAGATATCGAAAGTTAACACTCTAATACTAATTTTTATATCTCAATAATTAGTATCCACATTATTTTATGAGTTTTAGAAATTATATAAGACTATTGTAGTTGTAAAGTTAGCAGTATCATCACAACCTCAATTGATTTCCATGACAATGTCGTAATGTCCATTGCAATAGTAATTCATATATGACGAATTGACCCCAGGTGGCTGAGCGGTAGCGCTTCGCGCTGTCGTGCCACAGGTCCCTGGTTCGATATTCGGGCCGGGCAAGGTTGACTCAGCCTTCCATCCCTTCAGTGGGTCGATAAATGAGTACCAAGCATGCTTGGGAATTAAACACTGGGGGTTCCGCGTTCGGCTGACCACCTGACTGGAACGTCTGCTCCTGCAGCCCAGAGACCAAGGTCAAGAAAACTGAGATGGGCACAGTAGGCCTTGGCCCTCTATGGACTGTCGCGCCACTGAGTTTAGTTTAGTTTATATGACGAATTATTTCGTCATATCCAACGTGAGCCCAGGAATACGCTGAGAAATTTCAAAATTTATGCATTTAAAAAAAAATTTCCATTGTCTATACTCGGTCAATCATCCAAAAGCAGCTTATTTGTGTGTATATATATATATATATATATATATATATATATATATATATATATATATATATATATATATATATATATAAATTTCCTTTCATAAAAATTTTGCCGAAAAATTTAAATTAATATCTAAGAAGGGGGTAAGAAAAAGAAAGTAAACAATTAACGTTGTAAATAACTCTTACCCACATTAGCGTGATCGGACAAATCCAGTACATAGAATTGCAAAACATATTCTCTTGAAATTCGTGGATGAGTCTAAAAAAACACTATTTATTAGAATAAAATATTTTTATCGGTCTACAAAAAAAAAGAAGAAAAAAAAACAGAAAAAGGTTATGAGTAATTTTTTTTAAACAAAACTTTTTTTTATACTTGACTTATTTTGGCTATCCAAAATCCTGTTTCCATGTTGTCGCAAGCAATGAAGATGGAATGCAGTTTTACCAAAAGATCCTTAAATACAAAAAGAAAAAATGATTAGTAGGCTAATTAACGTAATTATTTTGTCAATGTTAGAATAGGTTGCATTAAACCATAAAGCCTTTTTCATAAATACATATTTTACTGCAACACGTATTTTTTCAAAAGAAAAAGTTTTTTTTTTTCGATTTCAAATATCGAGATATTATTTGAAGTTTTACTCTTCTAAAAAAAGTGGACCAGCTGATCACTAATATAGTGGATCAGCCGGAAACTGATATTTTATTTTTGCATTTGCTAGGTAAATGATTGCTCTCTAAGGCTAGTAATTAAAAGCTACAATGCCCGCTCCTTACGGCTAATAATTAAAAGCTACAATGTCATTACTCGCGTCTACTTTTCAATGTCTACTTAAAAAAGAAATTACTTCAAAAAGATAAATACTAAATTTAAAAAGAAATCGATTTAGAAATTCATATGTTTTTTTAATATTACGTCATATACTTTTATATGAAACTTCTTTTATTGCTATATCAACAATCATTTTCATAATCAATTGCCGTCTTATTATTGGTTGACTTAGTGACGATGTATGCTATTCATAGCTAAAAAATCTCCCATCTCAATCCATCTTTTCCATTCTAACGCAAGTTTTAAACCTATAATTAAATAATAGATTTTGAATGATTTTTGACTCTAAATTCACGAAGAATTCACGATAAACGTATTTGATGATTTAATACTAACAAGTATCCAATGATTTAATCTGACAAGATTGATTTCAACAATAAAAAATGCTCTTTAAAAACCATGCTAAGATTTTCAAAATGTAAACAATTACCTTATTGCTTGCTTCATCTCTGTATGAATATGCACCGTATTTTTCAGCCAAAATGATTTCTGTTGATTCGAAACATCTTGTAGCTTTAGTCGGTGATTGTAAAGAAATTTTTAGTTCAATCGGACCACTTTTGCCTTTTAAGTGAATTACATTACCTGGAGTAAAAAAAATCATCGAATTAATTATTTTACTTATCATACTTATGCTCTTTATAAATGGAATGTGCACCTCAAGGTTACATGATTAGTCCACTCTCTACTCTTCCCCTCTTTCGTTTCCCTGTTTTCGGAGTCCCGCAGTGGACTGATCGTTAAGACACGGTTCCCAGTAGATCACCGAAGTCAAGCATCACTGGCTGCGGCCAGTGCGCGGGTGGGTGACCACTTGGATCAGTGTGCGTAGAGACCGAGGGTGTGCGGTATTGGTCCTTGTTAAACTGTTCTACCGTAAAGTGCTCGACTTCGCGTGCAGGTCGTCGGCGGAGGATCAAAATTGTGATGACATGTCTTCGGATCATCCTCGGGGATGTTTCCCAGACCGTCGCCAGTAGTCCATTGTGCAGGTGCGACGTAAATGAAGAAATCAAATCAAACCATGTTTTCGGCTAATCTAGCTTTTTTTCCCCCACATAAGTATATTCCAATTCTGACTGAAACGTAATACCATGGGAAAAAAACAAGATTTTCAGCAACCATGATAACAGAGAGAGAGAGAGAGAGAGAGAAAGTGTGGAAATCGTGTATCTTTGAGAAAAGTTATGCAAAGAGTAGTGTATTGCAGTAGATGCCTTGCTATTGATTTTTGACAAAATTATATCCACATAAAATTTTAACAAGCATTAAAGTGTTCATTAATTAGGGATACGATTTTTTCACCATGCTTTCTCGTTCTCCGTTTCCATGGATACGGCAAATCTTGTTTTCCCCTTTTGTAATCATATTCCAATTTCTTTTGAAACTTACCGCAGTAGATAAAACGGAAGATTTGCCGTAACCATGATAACACGAAAGTGTAGAGATTGAGGAAATCGCGCAACCTAGTAGTAGATACGTTGCTATAGGTGTTCGACAAATTTTCATTTATATCAACATTTAATGAGCATTAAAGTACCATCGATTTGGCTTATTGTGGTCAATTTTAAACTTCTAGTAAAAGCTTTCTAAGCTTCTTTATCAGTTAAATAAAGGAAATAATTTTTTGACTTGGTTCTGGGATTAAAGCATTGATTTATGGTGTTTAAATATATATTCATTATTTTCTCTCTCAGTAGAAAATCAAAGCTATATAGATCGGCAAAATTACAGCAAAAGTTTATTGAAACAATGCCAAAATATTGACTATCAATAAATTTATATTATCGATAACATGGCAATATAAATTATACTAGAAACGGTCTGAAAAAGATAGAAATATGCGTTGTTAAGAAGCACAGAGCTCTAGAAGATATTTGAGTGCTCTAGCTAGCTGCAAAGTGAAATTTGATAGCTAGATTTCATCCTTACAGACTCGAAAGCGAAATAATTGAAGCATTGTGAAAAAAAAAATGAGATAGAGTTCACTAAAGGCCAATAAAAAAAATTCTCATAATACCACTGGTACTTATTTTTTAAAAATAAATACTGACATACTATGTATACTATGTGAAACAGCGTTTATTAAATTGCCAGAACCCCATATTCAAAGTAAGTCAGTATAAGAACAAGAAAATTCTCATACCTTTTTCGATAAAGGATTGCACCTCATCTGCTACAAGGAAATTTATAACAATCCCTCTGATATTAGACGAAAAATATGGTACCGGAATATTTTCGTGCAAACTTGCCCTAAAGAAAAGCAAGAGAGAAAGTCCAAGTAAATACAGAAGAAGAAACAAAAGACATCACTTTGAATAATTTATATTCAAGTGATCGGATAAGTATGTAGTATATAGAAATCCGATCATTAAATCAAAATTTATTCCAGGTGTTAATTTTTATTATTATTATTATTTTGCTCAGTGTATAGTGCACAAAATTAAAAACGGACCACCCTGACTAACTTTTGATCTAATGATCGGATCTTTACGTTCTAGAACTCAATCTTAAAGGTTCAAAAGACTCTCCCCAAGTATGCTTAGTGCAACCGATATTTTAAATTACGAAATCAGACACAAAAACGTACTTTTTGTGAATAAACACGCCTTTCTTTTCGACGGATTCGGATTTTTAACCCAAAAAACATTCGCAATCTGGGAAAAGTGGTGCTAATAGTTAGGTCAGGAGAGCAGTCCAAAGTTTGGATCTTTTAATATTAATTTAACCTTTTACGCATGTTTCTCGAGAACTTCTTAACTAAATTGAAGCATTTTTGCACACAATTATAAAATTTGTTTATCTAAAGATATTCTATTGCACAAAATATTTGAGTAAATATTTGTTATTTTTTATTATTTTATTTAATAATAAACGAAAAACTTAAATTATAAGGTATACAATTTTTTGTATCATTTTAAATAATGTAATTTTACATGGCAAATTATAAAATTTCAAATTAGTTATAATTAAACTGTTTTTTTTTATACTATCTTCTCGCCTCTGAAATATATTTAGTCTGAATTATATTTCCCCCTCAATTAGGTTCCTTGTTACCCAATCTTACCCTATATGTTTTAGGAGTAGTATAATGTTTGATTGCTTGTATTCTTGATTTGAGTGTATTAAGGGTTTTTATAAGAAAAATGAAGATTGCGTCGAATTTAACTTGTCAAATGTAAGCAATCCGAATCGAAAACTTTACAGCACGATTTGATGAAAATTAACAGTTCAATCACAATGCCAACTTTAATTACTGATCCCTAGTACATTTAATATTTATTTTTCAAAAACTTAATCTACACATCAGTAATATTTCTTTTTAGCCTAAAACTTAAAATGATAATTTGTTTCATTAACAGCAAAAATGACCTGCTAAAAGAAGTTATAAATTTTACCAGTTAGAAGAAGAATCTTGATTTTGTTCAATATTCCAAGATGACAAAGAAATCATTCGTAAATTTTCACTCTCAAAGCAGAGTCTAGAGTTCATTGATGGTTCCTGCAAAGATTATAATAGTATTAAAAAATCTTATTAATTTACTATGAGTAGGGGAGAGTGGGGTCAATTGTAACAGGGTACGATTGTAACAGAGTAAAAATTTCGAGTGTCGGGTTCTAGATTTGATTCCTAGGTGGCGCACAAGGTGTATTTAATAAATCTACATGTACACACCTGCTGGCAACCGATTTTATGTACTTTTGAAAGAGTTACATCACAAAAGATATTTTCACGCTACGTAAGTACTTTTTTGGGTATTAGAATATTATATTGTAACAAAGTAATTTTATTTAAACAAATAAAAATTATTAACCGAATATGTAAGTTAACACCTTAATTAACATTTCAATAAAAAAAAATTAGTTTTGTTAATTAACTAGCATTGTTTTTAACAAATGAAGCTGAAATGGCGTCATGGGGACGTTTGTAACAATAAGTAAAGGGGCGATTGTAACAGCTGAAAATAAATAATCTTATGTTTACAAACCATTACTTAACTCTTTAAGAACCACCAATAGTTTCCTATATCATTCATATTATGTTGCATGTGCATTATTTTATTTGTCACCTTTCACAGCATAAATTAAAATTTTTAACCCCTTAAAGTTAAAAGTTTAACCCTTTAGGTCTCTGCTCATAATTATTTTTACTATTTTTCCTCCTAAAATATCACTACTATTTTGATCAATAAAAAAATATATCACAACTATGATAATATGTATAATTGACTATGTTTTAGTTGAATTTATGAACTGTTACAATTGACCCCGTAAGTGGGGACAATTGTAACAACTGCACGACTGTCAAAAATTGTTAATAACTAATATAATAACATTTAAAATAAGGTATATATTTATTTTCTAGTAGAGGATAGTCTACTTTATTCGTCTGTCAATTAATACTAATAATATATTGGATTTTTTGTTAGTTAAAAATAGTTAAGTAAAAAATGTTACAATTGACCCCACTCTCCCCTACTAATAATAGAGATAACTGGAGAAGGATGAGAATAATATTTAGTTTTTGATGACAAGGGGATCGCTACAGAGGATAGCAGTCCAGATTTACAATAAAGTGAGGACAAAATTCCATGTCTTGAAGCTCTTCATAACTGGCAAAGATTTTTTAGAAAGTCACTTTATTGATACCAATTTACTCCAGATATAGAGTAAGTTGGCATAATCTTAATGGTATGTTGTCATAGCTTGAGGGTCAACCGGACTTAAGATAAGCTCAGAAGAATGTTCTCAATGTTACATTTCAATTAGCTTAGAAGCATCAGTTTAGAATATATAGGTACAATAGGAAGCTATTTATAATAAAAATTCTATTGAAAATCGTCATACTTAATGATTTGGCAGAAAAAAAAGTTTTAAACGTACAGATTACCACAATAAGTTTTTAAATCTAAATTTCCGCACTTATTTATAAAATCATTTGACTTTTTCAAATATTAAAATCAAAATGTTCATGTAATAAATTGGCATTCTAAATAAATTAGAGACCATAAAATAGCCGCTAATCCGATTCAATTAATTTTGCAAGAATTAACAATATAACTCATAGGTTTCACAAATGCACAGATAAAAAATGATTACGACTGTGTTAACTTATTTTTTCCTATATTCCTCGATTTGTATAGCAAAAGTCTGGTAAAGGAGTCTTAACATAAATAGTCAACTGGTAAAAAATTAATAATATAGTTAAAAATCAAGTAATATAGTTCATATATAGTTTAAAAACAAATTATATAGTTCACATGAAGTTTAAATATAAATAATAAAAAATTAATAATATAGTTCAGTTTAAAAATTGGTAATATAGACTTATTATTTGACATGTTCACTTGCGTTTTTTTTATATTTTTAATTATATTTTAAGAACATTTTTTAACCATGCCCATCTTCCTCCCCCCAATCATCTTTTTAAAAATATGGACTGAACTATTTTACCGCAAGACTACCTTGTTTTAATGAATATATCTAATTGCAAAGTCGACTTACAAGCATAATTCGAGTTTTCTGTTGTTTTCCATCTGTTCGAAAATACTAAAGAAAGAGAAAAAAAAATCAATTATCAAATAAATTTTTAAATCCAGAAAACGTTATTGAAATTAATTTAAATATCTCACAGTTAAGAAGTCAATCCAATAAGTATAATCAGTATTTAGGTTGGAATGTGCTGATATCAATTTAGATTGACACAATTCTTGCTGAGGAACCAGAGAAGGAACGATTTGGATATTCATCACGCTTTCTATTGATATGTCACTATTTATTTTCAATTCTTGCGAAATAATTTTCAAGGCTTCTTCCAGTAAAGATCTGAAAAGAAGTTTTATATACAATTAAATGTATTTATACTCCATGGCAAGTTGCAAAAAGGACCATTGTGGTATAAGATATAAGTAATCATCCGCGACAACATATAGTTCCGTTTTATTTCGTTATCAATTTTTCACAAATATGCTTTCAAAACAAATTAAAAGCTTTTAAATGTTAGACACGGCAGTCAAAACTTTAATTCATGCTATCTTTTAGGATATATAACACAGTATTAAAAAGGTTATAATATCGAAGTCTTACAGGAATCCTAGATTTGGCGACCTATTTCGTTAAACAAGAAGAACGTTTGTTCTTGAAAAAAAAAACAACTATATGACGCTGCAAGAACATTGGATTTGATTAGACCACTAAAAATGGCGCGTTTTAAGCTGACATGCTCTTAACCAATCAAATGCTAGATTAAAAAAATTTACTTTTGTTTTCCTATAGAAGAAAATCGTCTGCAAGAAACAATAGTTATTATTTTTTAATCTATTTCTTTAACTGCGAACAGAAAGACATGTATTTGTCAGTGGCGTAGTTTTAATGTTTGTTTGAGGGGGTTTATCTGATCTCTTTTATATATATTGCAAAAGTTTAAATTACAAAAAATGAATAATGAAAACTTTTTTTATATCTACATCCTACTTACTTTACCATAGCTCATTAATGAAGTAATGCATAATTTTCAATGGGGTTTTGTTCCAAACACTATGCTACTGTTATTTGTTACAATTTTTAGATAACAATTTTATTCATTCTTATTACTTGTTAATTGATTGTTGTTGTTAATAAGAAAGCAAGCATAAAGGAGGCTGTGAAACGTCGTTTCAAAAGTTGGCGAGGCTGATATGCGTTCGCGCTGGGAGCTTAGCACCCATTCGGCCTTGCACTTGAATGCAAACTTGAGGCTCCCTCCATAGGAGTTAGAGTTTTTTTTTTTTTCCTTGCAACAGAATAGAGAAAAAAGAATGATACCGTATGCATACAAATATTAATAATTGTTTATATTTTAATTTCAAAGTTTTTCCAATTACACAGGTTAATTTAAAATTAAGTTCTTCATATTAATACTAGGTATCCATCAGAGATTGGTTAGGTAAATATGGCGACGGTGTAAACTCTTTTAATAGGTATATATTTGTATTCTGCCATCCTCAACTGTCATATGAGATCTGGTTCTTTCGAACCATAATTCTGAAACTTTTTTGTTAAGAAAGAGCTCTGTTTACTTACATTTAAATTTTCAATACTTGATAACAGTATTTACTCATGCAATTACCAAAACAGGGGCATAATAATCTCTCTCTCTAATAGACAATCGTAAGCGCCGCCGTCTCTGTTTTGGATATAAACGAAAACTGTGTTACAGAATTATCCAGAGTTACAATAAATAGGAAATATACAATAGAGAGGAAATCTATTGTACAAAGTTAAAATAAATAGGAAATATAATAATAAATAGGAAAGTGCACCACCACTTGCATATAAGTGTACTCGTTCGAGTATTTAACGTGAATGCAAAGTCTTGCTAAAGACGGAAGGGTCCAGAGCACAACAGTGCACTTCAGATGCTCCTCTTAAAATCTTACATAGGGTTCGTACGGAATGATATGTAAAACTGCGAAATCTCCCTAAATAGATTGTTTTACGTAAATATTTAAAAAAAAAATTTTAGATGGTATTTATTTTTAATAATATTTACGCTTTTTATAGGAAAAAGTTTTTCAGTGCATTAGGTTGAAAATTAGAACTTGTTGTATTAGAAATTAATGTCACCACGGACAACAGAAAATAAGAACATTAAGACAACTTCTTTTAAATAAGAAGATCACTTAAACAGTTCATTTTTAGATCACGCATATAGGACAAATAGTATGTAGAATAAATTGGTCCAAAAATTTACAGATTTTCGCCATTTGCTCAAATTTGATTATTGTTAGAAGTTCTGACTTTAAATAAAAATAACTGTTATGCCGGATGTTTCAAAAATTACGAACGATTTGAAAAATAAATTAAGTGAGGATAGAAGGAGAAGGAAGAACACGATTTGCTGCGTTCTGCTTAGGATTTTTCCTTACAAAATTAGTTATTAAGATCGATAATAGATGGCAATACTTATTGGGAATAGTAAAAAATCAATGTTTTTCTGCATGTCCCACCACTTCACCGG
The DNA here is from genome assembly GCF_982258835.1 of Parasteatoda tepidariorum. Taxonomy (NCBI): domain Eukaryota; kingdom Metazoa; phylum Arthropoda; class Arachnida; order Araneae; family Theridiidae; genus Parasteatoda; species Parasteatoda tepidariorum. The sequence goes on from NC_141761.1 coordinate 29,877,833, forward strand.
CAACTGAATTTTGTTCTTGTTTTGCTTTATAGTTTGCTGTTTTTGTTTAGCTTGATAATTTTGCTTGTTTTTGCTCGATAGTTTGTCCAACTAATGCCATCTGTTGACAAATTTTGAAACCATTCGAAACTAATTAGGAAGAAATTTAAGAAGTTTCTTAATAAGAACGTAACAAACCATATTACTACACCTACTTTCGTTTTATTTCTATTATTTTTTTACATCATCGGTCATTTTTGAAAATTTTGAAGAATTCTTTAATTTTTTTCTAGTTTATGCTCCTGTAAAGATTATGGTGGCAACATTAAAGATAGAAAAAGTAATAAATTACCTAATGACTGGCATGGGTAATAATTTCTCCAAATGTTGATAATATTCTCCACTGGCCAACAGAATAGCACATTTTTGTGCGTCATCTTTCAAACTATTGATGAATTTCTGACCAAAAAAGAATCTGTGGGATAATTTGTTGATCAAAGGCACATCTTTTTCTAAAAAATATTCTTTTTCCTGTAAAAAAACAACAACATATATATATTCTTTTTTTTTTTTTTACGAACGAGGTTATACATATATATTTTAGTGGGTTTTTAATTGGTAAATTTTTTTGAAAATTTTACCTGTACTTGTTTTATTATTTTCTTTTTTATAAATTGTAATACTTTTCATATTCTGAATCTATACTATACTGAATCTATTCATATTATGAATCTATACTTCTATACTATTTACTAAAATCATTTGGAATTTTACCATTTTTATCTTCTCTTCTTCGAATGCAATGGAATCTTCATCAACTTGACTAGAATGATTCGTTGTATTTTTAATCAGCTTTTTTTTAGTTATACGAATAGGTGCAATGTTAACTGCATTTCTGAAAAATAAAGTCAATAAGTAATAAATAGAATATTCAAAGTACATTTCAACGATTACAATCAATATACACCCTTGTGCAAATTAATTGAAACAAACTTTTTTTTCGTGTTTTTTAAAGAAGATGTTTTGGGGTTGTTTCGGTTACAATGGGGTTGGACCTTTGCAGCCTATTGACGGTATGATGCGTTCTGAGCGGTACATTACTATTCTTGGTAAAAAAGTTGTTCCAGAATTGAAGAAACGATACCCTGATGGAACAGGGATTTTTCAACAGGATTTAGCTCCTTGCCATACGTCCAAAATTGTCAAGAAATTCATGTCTGAGAATCAAATTGAGATATTGGAATGGCCAGGGAACTCTCCGGATATCAACCCAATTGAGAATCTCTGGGCCATATGCAAGAATCGCCTGTTAAATATGGACTGTACAACTATGGAGAAGCTAATCACGGCGTTAATTCATGTGTGGTACAAGGACACAAATATTATAAATGACTGTAAAAAATTAGTGGAATCCATGCCGAATCGTGTCCAAATGTTAATAAAGTGTCGTGGAGATCATATTATGTACTAAAAATTTTTGAGTTTTTATAAATTTAAATAAAATAGCATTTTCTCTTAGTTTTCTGAATTTATTGAGTTTGTTTCAATTAATTTGCACAAGGGTGTAGGATAGTCATAATTATAAAAAAATGTTCAAATTTGAAAATAATAGACGAAAGAAATAGAAATGTTTCCGCACAACTTTTATTAATAATTGTTCAGAATGCACGAAAGTTTCTGCCTACAAATAAACTCTATTTTGATTGTTTTATGTTTCTTATTGTTATAGGTAGCAATTAGAGATGTAGCGGGTTCTTAAAATTTTGTCTGTTCATAGTACCCGGTGATATTTGAATTTTCTACCCGACTGGTTCTAGGTACCCAGCAAAAATTTTAATTGTTACATGGCCAAATCCGGATAGCCTATAAAATTTATATTTTTTACCCGGTGGAGTATTAACATCTATGTCAAACAGTATAAAAATCATATAATTTTCTATCGAACGAATAATTCACACGATAAAATTCGAGGGAGATTTATTGGGTGTTTAAATATATAAAGGCGTGTTTTTTTAAAGAAAAAAAACTAAATGAAATTTGTGATTACGTTTCAGATCTGGAATGATTAACATAAATCTTAGTGGGTGGTATGATGTGGAGACATACTATATGCTAATAGTGGACTTCATAATTAATAAATTTTTCATTCGCTTTATATTATTTATTAATGATAATTGCAGCTTCTGTAAACTATAGGATATGCCAGAAGATAAAAAGGCGATATTTTAAACGAAAAATGTTTTAACTATCAGGGTTTAAGTTCTTTTTAACCATCCCATAACTGTAACATAATTTACGTACTATGATAGCTATCTTAGTACAATCTCTTAAATTTTTTGATTTGATACTCGGTACTCATTGTTAAACTCTACTCCAATATCAGGGTAATATAGAAGATTCATATAGTGTTTTTGCAATTCTTATTGTTAATCAATATCATAGTAATTTTGAATCTCCTAAGGATAAATTAAAACAATTAATAAAGGGCAAATTTGCTTTCATGAATAACATTTTCAGTGAAACTAATGCGTTATTACTTTACACGGTAAAAAAAAAGAAAAGAAAAAAAAGTGCGTGGAGGTCCTCCGCGCGGATGAAGTTAAACTTCGTAACCTGCGACGTTAATTGTAGAAGAATCACTAGTTCTATTCAACGACTCTTTTTCCTGCTCCCTAATAAATTATATGTGTATCAAAATAAACTAAAAAAAATATTTATAGAAAAACAAAAGTTTTATGACTTTTATTATTTTTATGTTACTGAGAACCAAAACAATATGGAAATGAATGAGGGAAAACTGGATCCCACCACGTGATTTCCCGGCCAATAAAAATGTAGCGTTAAACGTTTAACGCTTCCTTGTTGGAAGTCGCATAAGAAGTACAACTTCAAAAATATTTATAGAAAAACAATACTTATATGACTTTTATTATTTTTATGCTTGTGAGAACCAGAACAATATGGAAATGAATGAGGGAAAACTGGATCCTATCACGTGATTTCCCGGCGAGTCAAAATGTAGCGTTAAACGTTTAACGCAACCTTGTTGGAAGTCGCATAAGAAGTATAACTTCAAAAAAAAAAAAAAAAAAAAAATAGTGCGTGCAATCCCTCCGCGCGGAAGAAGTTACCCTTCGCAACCTGCGACGTTAATTGTAGAAGAATCAGCAGTCGTAGAAGGATCACTAGTTCTATTCAACAACTCTTTTTCCTGCTCCGCTCGCTTCCGTGCTCTGTAATCACGGTAATATTGTGCATTTTCTCCTCTTGAACCAGTGGAAGTGCTTGTGGTTGCCTCATCGTCTCGCCCTGGAAAATGTATTTGTATTAATGTGAATGCGTCACAATGTAATTTCAAAAGCGAAAACCTAACAATCAATTGATATTCACAAGAGACGTACCTTTACATAACCTTAAATCCGTCGCATTGTCCGAGGGATTGTTTTCACTCATTTTTTACAATTGTTATCCACTAAATTTGAAAATAAAAAATACTACCCTATTAAATTATATGTGTATCAAAACAAACTAAAAAAATATTTATAGAAAAACAATACTTTTATTATTTTTATGCTGGTGAGAACCAAAACAATATGGAAGTGAATGAGGGAAAACTGGATCCTACCACGTGATTTCCCGGCCAATAAATAAAAATGTAGCGTTAAACGTTTAACGCAACCTTGTTGGAAGTCGCATGAGAAGTATAACTTAAAAAAAAAAAAAAAAAGAAGCGTGAAAACATTCGACGGTAAGATTGACATAAAGAGAACTTTAACCAGACTGACTGGAAGCTGAATTTATTGTGCTGATGAGTTAGACTCTAGCTTTGTTGTAAAACTCCAGTTTGAAGTTATCGATGGTTACTTTTATTCAGACTTGCTTCTTTTCAATATAAATGCGAATGAATTGATGCTGAAAATGTTATAAAATATTCTTAAATGATATTTGTTGAGTTATATAAAAATAAAAAGTTTCTTTTTCTTTCTTATTTTCAAGATAAAATCAATGTTCAAAACATGTAATTATCAAGTTTGGTTTAAAAAAGAAGCTTGAAATTAACATGTTTTTATTGCTATGTGCTTTAAATTATTAGGAAATTGTCAAATTAGTAACAGCATTAGAGTTACATTTAGCAAGTAGAATTATATTTGTCAAATTAGTAACAGCGTATTATAACATCCAAATTAGTAACAACATTAGAATATTTAACTAGTTCTTTGTAAGAAAATACTTATATTTTGTTTGCAACTGTTGTTCAATAAACTTCATTGAAATGCTAATCCCAGAAACACGAATAATAAAAACGTATTGTTGAACTTACTCTTTTGCTGAAAGCTAAGTTAGTATAAATGTAATATACTTATTTGTATTTTTAGGATCATATTCTTCGAATTTTATTTATAACGATTTTCTTAAATTTAACTAAATAACAATTTAATTCCCTATTTTAACTATCATATTAAGTTTAGCTATCCTATTAAGTTAATTAAAATAGTTCCCAGCCTTAGATTTCTGAATTTGCATGTCCTTCTTCTAAGCTGGCACTACTAAACCACTCTTAGCAAACATACTGTCCTAAAGGTTTTCCACTTTATTAAGGTTAACTAAATTAAAACTTAACACGAGAGCTAAATATGTTGCACCTAAAAAAGTTATTTCAGTTTGATAATTACGAAACTAATAAAATTAATGGATTTGCAAAAATACAATCATTCTTATGAATAGTTTTAAAGTTACTATAAATCTGAATATGATTGTGTTGATCATATATAAGTGTAACCCGGTAAAATTGGCCACGTTCGGGTAACTGGTAGCAAATTTTACAACCCAGTGGCGTTTAACGACTCGCTCTCCTGCTTAGCTTTTTTTTCAATTAAAAAAAGATAATTCTTGACTTTTTTTTAAGTACTGGTAAGAAATTTTAAGAGAAATAAAAGCTTGCATTATAATTGCGACCAAATTACCACCAAAGGAAACATCTCCAAAAAAAAAAAAAAAAAAAAAAGAAAAGAAAAAGAGAACGAGTTGCTAAAAGTATTTTTTATAAATTAGCTACCCTGCACTGGGTCTTAAGACTAAACACTGAGTTTTTATTTTTATTATTTTTTATTTTTAAAATATTTATTTCCAGCATGCTCCATAACAAGAGTTATAATGCATGCATTGAAGAATGAGAATGACAAATTTAGATCAAAAATACAAAATGAAATACCGATATAAAATATAAAAGCAGACAAGCAAAATCTAAAAGAAAGAAAAGGGATATTATGAACAAACTTTTGAAAAATTGGTAGACAGTCAGTATTGATCAGAGTATGACAGTTTGGCGACAATCGTAATCCACAATATGTTTGAAAAGTTCACTACGATGAGAGTCTAATTCAGAGCAGAAGAATAAAATATGTTCAATATTTTGAATTTTATTTTGGTCACAGCTGCAGAGTGGAGATTCTACGTGCTTGAATCTATGTAGGTATTCTTTACAACGAACGTGTCCGGATAAGATTTGGGTAAATTTGAAATTGGGAATGAATTTACAAAACACTGAGTGTGGAAACCCGAAACCGAGTAGTAAAATTCTTTTGTAGGATCAGGGTAATGAAAGTCTGGCTCGTTAGATTGGGTACTAGGTAATTGCCAGGGACATACCTAGTAGGAATACGTCAAGCCTTGATAACTTGTTTCTGTCTAAGTTAAACATGGATATATTGTCCTCAATAAAATATTTTTCTTACATCATTCTTGATGAGGATTCTAAAATTACATGCAAAGTGATCACAGAACAATATGTTAAATCTATGATCTGTAAATAAAAATTCTTTTACTCACTTGAAGGGAGAATTCATCATAAGAGTAGGAATGTAGGCGTTGTAAGAAAAGTGTAATGTTTGCAGAAAAAATTGTTGCTCATTGACTTCTTTTGAATGTCTGTTTTCATCCACCAAATATTCCACAAATTCTCTACAAAAAAAAATTATTATCACGTGTGCTGAAGTTATAAGTGTAATATATTTTGTCCGCTCCTGCATATTTAGTTACTTACCTGCTTAGAATGCCATCATCTGAAGAATTATAAAATATGAGATTACTTTTTGTTCGAAATGCGTTTGACAAAGATGGAAATTCGTGAATTAAACCTCCACATGAAACACTGAAAAAGTTAAAAGCATTGAGTAAAAATATTTCAGTTAAAAGTATTAAAAAGAAATTACTGGTGGCATGCAAGAACACACCAAAATTGTTCTCTCTCTGTTTTGTTTATCTTATTTTCATTCCAAAATTATTCTCAATCAGTTACAATGAATTTATTGTATTTATTTTTACTATGCGCTTATTGAAATACTTGTAAAATAAACTTGTTTATCAGTATTCGTGAAAGAACAAGCATTTTAATAAGAAACTAAAATGGTCTAATAAATGCAAAAAAATTTTTTTTAATCATTTGTAATAAATATACATATTTAAAAAAATGCAAGAAATATTTTTTTTTGTTTTTAAAACATAAAATATGCATTCCTGCAAATACATACAACCATTCTTGCATTTATAATTTTAGAAAGCATCTATTATATCAAAACACTAATTAATGGATTGTGTAAAGATACATACACTCATCAAGTTTCTAATGAAAACAACAAATGTTCAATGTCCTTGGTTGACCGGTACATATCAAAATAAAACAAAAGTTCCATTCTTATGTTTCAACCAATGATGTACTCCTGCACTGTTGTTGGCATTGGAGGTACATAACCTTGTGAAGGACAACGTCAATATCCTCAATGTCAATTTGTGGAGGACAAAATATATATATATACCCGTGTAAACTTGTGAATTACAAAAATGTACGAGTATGTATCACCAATATTAACAACCCTGCAAGAGGGTAACATTGTTGCTGTGATGGACATTTATAGAACCTGCTATTGAAGATGTGGATAGAACTGTTCACCATTGGTGAGTGACAGGTAACCAAGGGTGTGTGCTTAGAACATTTACAATTTTAGTATGTACCTAAAACTTGATGAGTTATTGTATTTTTACTTACATTAGCCACCTCTGTATGATGTATATTTGGAAACAAATAATTCTATGAAACTGTTATGAATTATTTAGATTAATCCTGTATTTTCAGCTATGATCAAGTGGTTATAATTACCATAACTTACATAGGCACGCTCGCTTGTTTTACAACTGCGTGTAAATCTGGTAGAAAAGACAATCCTGCAAAGTAAATAAACAATATATTACCGTTTTTAGTTTCATTTCAATGGACAGCAGAAAAATTTATTACAAAAAGAAACTGAATAACTTTCAACCTAATTATTGAAGTTCATTATAGATGTATATGGTATGACTTAAAATAAAAACTGCTTTTGTTATTTCGCATAAGAAGGCGTGAAATATTTGTTTCCTAACAGTATTATACAGAATTGCATATACACTGAGTGGCCAAATTATTATGACCACCCCTTCAGTCGTCTGCTTCCATACCCTATACGGCGCAATGTGCGTCGAACAGTACGTTCAGAGACGTTCACACTTGCTCCTTGATTAAGATCACTTGCAATTTGTCGCACTGTTGCTCTCCTGTTGCGCTGCACAACCCTGGCCAGCCTTCTCTCTGATCGAGCATTCAGTACCCTGTGACGACCGCAAGTCTGACGTTGAGATCCGGTTTTTTGCTTGATTGTCCATTCTTTGTACACATTAACAACTGCTGCTCTAGAACACTTCACAAGTGCAGCCGTTTTGCTGATGCTCGTTCCGACACATCTCGCACCCACAATCATTCCACGTTGAAATTCAGTTAAATCACTTTTCCTTCCCATATCTGAACAAGCAACACAGTATAACTGATGACTCACTTGTCCAGCATTCCTGTGTTATGGTTATCTTGCCCTCTAGCGGCAACGTTGTGACGCAATAACTCATTTGCGTAAAACTCTGAGGTGGTCATAATAATTTGGCCACTCAGTGTAAGTTTCTTACGTATATCGTTATATCTGAAAAAAAAATTCATTTGTCGAATATTGTGTAGTTTATACTTGTATAGCTAGTAAAGTAATGTTAATATTCACATTATGGAGGAGTAAAATGTTCGTTGGCCACTCACAAGGATCAAAACACGCTGGTGTTGGCAAGTTTTTTGACAATTGACGTTTTTATCGGGTTTTAACCATCATGTCAAAAATATCTTTTCTTACTATCATTTCTGATAATCGCCAAATTCCCAAAATTTTGGTGTTGGAAGTAATTATTAGATATTATAAATGTGAAATTATAAATAAAAGTACAAATAAAATTACAAGTGACCAATCTATTATGTGTTCTTTAATTATTCTGGTATCAAACTTCTTTTTCGTTTTTACAATTACTTTTAAAAGTCCAAAATGTTGCTGTAAAAAATCACAATCTACTGTAGATATTAATTAATTGTAAATAAAATCACGTAAAATTATAATTTCTGAAGTCTGTTATTACTTTAATCATTGAAAATAAAACTACGAAATTAATCATCTTACGCATAAAAAGAACTCTACAATAATCTTTTTGATTATGAATTAAATCAATTTTTATTTTACTTCAATTCTAACTTCTTCTTAATGCCCACTGTACTCGAAATTTATTACACAGTTTTCAATCAATAAGACAAAAATTCATATAGATTAAATTCAAATAAAATCAATATTTAGATTGATTACAAATAACAATTCACTGTTTTATTATCAGTACTTTAAATTGAATGGTTATATCGAAATATATCAAATAAAAATGTTGATAAATTATATAAATTAATATACTTATTTACGAAAAGCAGTTTTTATAAGTTTTAAAAGCAAGTTTTTATAGTTTAGTTTAGCAGTAATAGTTTGGGCAATATTTTTCATAATCATAATTTTAATGTAAGTATACTGTATGATTTAAACAGTTATGTAGCTTGACTTCTGAATCAATGTCCTGAATGACATAAAAGATTTGCCTAAGGTTTTTGGCAGCTTTTATTTGACTTCGATTCGATGGATTCCGACACTTTTTTACAGGTCACAAACTAGTTTTTAACGTCAAAAACCAAGCTAACCAGGCATTTTTGGATTCATTGCCACATGATCTAATCTCCATCCCCTAACAAGAGAAGTTAAGATGTTTGAGTGTGAATGCAGACTCACTCTCATTGTTAGTGAATGAGAATGATCTAGTGAGTGAGAAAATCTGACTCGTTGTCAGCCGCGAGAGTTAAGCCTAATTGAGAGACTACGTAAGTGTGAGTGAAGTTGTTATGAACAGTTCTCGTTTTCATATCAAAGAACGAGACAAGGAAGTGTAATGCTGCTTCTATTTATGGAAGAATAAGCTACCTGTGTGCTCGTTTCCGTAATTACCAGCGTACAAAAGCGGTTGAGATGTTTATTGGCTACTATTAAGTATCAAACCACATTCTGTTTTGAGATCTGACCAGGAACCTTTAAGCCCATAACCGAGTGTGTGCATGGAGTTGAGAAACTTTAAATAGATGCCGTCACAAACCGCTTTAATTTTCTTCTGACCCTCGAAATTTCTTAGTGATGGAACGAAATGACAAGCAATATCAGTCAAATCTTTACTGGAGCTCCTTACCTGATGACAATACAAATTTCAATGTTTCTTTGGTTGAAGAATTTAGCTTCATTTAATTACGAAACATAATTTATCATCAATTAAAATTCGACTACTATCCGAAGAAAAAGACAGATACTGATACAACTGAAAACAAAACTGTGCTTGGATTCCAATACATTGCTGGATAATCGCTACTCAAATCTTCGCATGTAAACAGAATAACATATAGAAACTATATATAACAGGAAAGATTATGCTACAATTCTAAAAACTACATGTTTCAAAGGAATAACAAACTTTAAAAAAAAGAGCATTTTGTTTTTTTTAGTAAATCTTAAACATAAAAGTAGGCCAGATCATTTTCATGACTGAGTTCCACCTCTGAAAAAGTCCGACTGCCACTGTTTTTCGTTTTCCACCTAAAGTGCTTTGATTAATTACACACATACCTCGAGAGGGGGCTAGGGCTATGGCTAAATCATCTATATTTCTGAGTAGAACGTCCTCTTCGTTTAAATTGACAACGAAATCCCATATGCCAAGATGCAGAAGATTTTCATATGCCTAGAATAAATGATACAACAGCTTTACAAAACTGGATAATACCATTAACTAAAACAAAGATAGCTTAATAGTGTTTCAGACAAAATCATTTTTTTCATTGGTCTAGTAAACAAACTCTATTTCAGTGTCATGCATGCTCTGAGAAATTACCCAAACGATTTTTATCTTTTAAAGTACAGCAGGCTTTCGATTTACTTAATGTATCAGATATCCTGTAATGGCTTCCTCTAATATACGTTTTAAGAATCTTTGTTAAAGAATAAAAGCCAATTGAAGGTTGCAAATTAATAATAAATACTATTGAAATACAACAAGATACAACTGGAGAAGGCGCAACTGGCAACAATATATATATATATATATATATATATATATATATATATATATATATATATATATATATATATATATATATATATATATATATATATATATATATATATATATATATATATATATATATATATCGGGATCCTTGCGAAATTTTCTTGAAATGTTTTAAAGACTTATTTAAAATTCTTGAAATGTTTCAAAAGCTTATTTAAAATTCTTGTTGTTGTTAATATATTTTTTTACCGTCATCTATAAAAGCTATTTTAATGTGCTAATTCTAATATTTTTAGTACTGTTTTTATTGGAATTCTATTTATAGAAATCACTAAAAACAAATATAGATATCCAAGAAAGAGATACAATGTGAGTAATTCACCTCCATTTTGGCTCTAACAGTTTCATAGGAGTCAAAAGTAGTGGAAAAAGAACTTTCCGTGGGAAGAAGAATTATGTTATGCCTTGTCGGGAAAGATTTTTCTATCTGACTTTCTAATTCCTGCAAGAATAAAAAACATAAAAATAATCAGTGAACAACGCAATCTGAAAAATAAAAATTAGAAAAATCAGTGCTTTTTTTTTTTAAATCACAATATCAATCTATTCCCACGCCATCTTGTATTTAGGTAAGATTTTGAATTTACGCTTTCTTGATTTTTTTTTTTCTTACAACATTTTGATGATTTTTCAATTCAAAAGAATATTAAAAATAAATAGGAAAGATTAGGAATAAGAATTGAAATATTAAAATACATAATATATTATAAACAAATAATTCGAGATTCGGAGAAATATAGCTTGAAAAAGTTTAGAATTTCCATAAATTTTTCTTAAAAATGTAATGCAATGAAGTAGTGCAATTTGTATTTTTGAATAATTTAAATTGACACATTTGTAGATTTTTAGTTTAAAAAAAATTTAATTTTATGAAAATTTAAGCAAATAGAAACCAATAATGATGATGCCAAAAAAATTTCTTTAAGGTAAATTACGTAAAAATAATTGTATTTATTAAAAAACCTAAAAACAGACAAATGCACAATATTAAATTATCTTCCTATAAAATTTGAATACGGAATCGTATAGGTATAATTTTGTAAGAAAAAAAATGAATAAATCATCTGAAATACCAGACGTAATCGTGAAGTTTTAGTAGCATTAAGTAAGGAAAAAGAAAAAGAAGAAGATAAAGAAGTGCAGTTTGCTGCGTTTTGAAAAATAAAGTAAGGTATTTTCCTCATTAAGCTTCAAAATTAATAACAATTCAATCAGCAGTTAGTGCACCTGACTAGGAAAACTTTAAAGCATTTTTCTCAGTTTGTTTTGTCCTCAGATTGCACCACGGTTTAAAGGCCTGTTTACACGGTCCAATTTCTTGAATCCGAGAAATTGGACGGATTTCTCTGTCCAAGAAATTGGATGATTCGTTGACACTATCCAAGTTCTTGAATGTCGCTGATTCGTTGAAAGAAAAACTTGCGCATGCGCAATGTTAATATTCAACATTATAAAATAATACTTACATAAGTTTAAAATTACTAAATAAATTCAAATAAAATCATAATAACACAAATAAACCTCAACAGATCAATTTATTTGGACTAAAATCTATGAAAACCCACAACAAAATGACATAATTTGCTGCCAGCTTGTTGACGTCACGAAACCTAAGACGCTGATTGGTTAAGGGAGAAAAAACTTGGATGGAAAGTAGAACATGCTCTACTATCGTCCAAGAAGTTGGACCAAGTTCTTGGATGTTTGTTTACACGATCCAAGCTCAAAGAAAAACAAGTTTCCATCAATATCAATCAATCTCTGTCCAAGAAATTGGATCGTCTAAACAGGCCTTAACTGCTTTTGAAAATTTTTTTTTACAGTTTTTCTTTATAGCGACATCTGTTGTCAAACTTAGTAATTAATTTTTAAAATTTTTGTTACTAAACCAATTTTACTAAGTAGAATGCATCAAAAAGTAGATTTTTTTTTATCTACTTTCATGTTTATGAAGTTGATTTTTAAAAATTGCTGGACATTTTTGAGCTACCCGCTAAGTAGTGAGAGTACTTATTTCACTAACGGTGCCATCTCCATCGTCTTGAAAATAGCTTGGTAAGAATAATTTTTTTTTCTTTATGATTTGGCTTTTAATAAATTAGTTAATTCAATATCTGGTTTAACAGACGATATATGTAGAACTTGCATAGAAAAATAAAAGAACAACATTCTTTTCACAACCTAAAGCTTACCTCTCTCAAATGAATGTTCTTCTTTGTCAATATGAACTGCGTACAGAAAATGATCTCTATAGATAGATTGTAACACAGAGATCTATAAGATACAATATAATAATACAATTTTAATCTTCACTAGGAAGAAATATACTTTTACGTTCAAGTCTACGTAAACTTAATGTTGGAAAATAAAAATTTTATTCTTTTATATCGGGTTTTTAAAATGTACGATTTTCGAATTACTATTTTTAGCCGCTACTCAAAATGAGGAGTCAAATTGGTTTTACGATTTATGGGTCTATTTTGAAATTGTGTAATAATTTATCAGTCATTCATTTTTCTTGAAAATCTCTGATATTAGGCATTGTTGATATATCTTTATATGATTTTCGATCTGGAGTATTATATTGATATACATTTAATAAACAATGATGATCAATTATAAAGTTATAAAGGGATCATCTCAGAATGGAATAACATAAATAAAAATAGGAGTATCCTATAATAGTAGGATTGATAAAGGAAATAATAAAATAATAATAGTATTGCTCTAGGCTAACAAGATTCAGAAGTAAATTATCACAAGGTTGATATATATATATATATATATATATATATATATATATATATATATATATTAAATTTAGTATTAAATTTGTTTTTAGATATATTGATGACTTAATTATCTTTAATTTCCTAGATTTTACTGTTTTATTGAGTGATATATACCCTGAGGAATTAATCTTACTTCGTAATCATGATGATAACATTAATTTCAATTTTTTGGATTTGGGTATTATGAAAGTTGAAAATATCTGCTTTGTTGATTTATACGATAAAAGAAATGATTTTAATTTTAATATCAATAAACTAGTTACTTGGAATTCTAATGTTTCTAGGAGCATCTATTTAAATACCACTTTTAATGAAATTAACAGAATTAAAAGAATATGTAGTAATATTTATTTATCCAAAAAACAAATCGATAAACTCTTTCAAAATCTGATAAAAAACAATGGATACCCAACTAATGTAATAAAATTTTATATAAAATCATTGAATTAATCGTATATTTTGGTGGATATATTTATTAAACATTTTTTCGTTAATTTTTATGATTTTCCCATGTGCAAATCCATTTCAGGTAAATCCATTGCCAAAATTATTTCTTTGTTAATTTGTATAATTTTTCCATGTGCAAATCCATTTCGGGCAAATCCGTGGTTAGAATTATTTACTAAAAATTCCTTTACTAAATAATTTTCTTTGTTAATCTGTACAGTTTTTCCATGTGCAAATCCATTACGGGCAAATCCGTGGATAAAATTGTTTGCTAAAAATTTCTTTATTAATTTATACAATTTTCCATGTGCAAATCCATTTCGGGCAAATCCGTGGCTAAAATTATCTACTTGGGTTTTTTCTTTGTTAATTTTTCCATGTGCAAATCCATTTCGGGCAAATCCGTGTCAAAATTATCTATTGAAAGAATTTTTTCTTCGATAATTTAAATAATTTTTCTATGTACCAATCCATATCGTGCAAATCCGCAGCTAAAATTATCTGCAAAACAGGCAATTTATGTTTCTCTTTTCTATTTTATACTTTTTCTTAAATAAACATCTATCTTCTAAAACTATTTATGATCAATTTTTAAAATTATCCTGTATAATATTACCTTGCGCACATCCATTTCGAGCCCATCCTTGGTAACTAACAAATCAAAACTCAGAATAACAAATCACTTCAACAGTGCAGTAAGAACGACACTTTATAACCCTCTTGTTACACTCAAATTGCGCTTTTGTTTTCATCTTTTGTTTTCATATTTTGTAATCTGGCAATCTGTCTGCGAAAACATTTTTAAATCATTCTTGAAAAATATCCGTCCATGTAAGTTGAACTGATTTTGCTGCTCGCTTTATAGTCTCCCCTTTTTAATGTTTTTTCTTTTTATTTTATTTTATTATCTGTTTTTACATGTTATTTTTACTTTTTGTGATCTATTTCATTTGTTGTTTTTTTTAAAAAAAATTTTTTTTTTTTTTTTTTTGAGTGCTCCTCACACTATTGTATTAATTTATTTAGCTTTGGCTTTATTGATACAATATCAGAAAGCACTCTGTTTTGCGGATATAATCGTGTGGGCTGAAGAAAAGATTATATCTTTTTTTTTCCGGTTTTTAATTAACATTTCAGGATTTTTTTTTTTTTTTTTTTTTTTTAATTTTTTTAATTATTTATTATTATTTTTAATAAACTGTTGTTTGTTATTTTTTACTTATTATTTCCCCCCCTTTTTCATATGTCTATTATTTTTCTTTGTTTTATTCTTCGTTATGAACTTATATATATATATATATATATATATATATATATATATATATATATATATATATATATATATATATATATATATATATATATATATATATATATATATATATATATATATATATATATATATATATATATATATATATATATATATATATATATATATATATATATATATATATATATATATATATATATATATGTAACATAAAAAGCTATAATTAATCTTTTTATGTTATTTCTTTTCTGTAAATCTTTTAAGAAATTTTTCCCTTTACTCTTTTGTGGGAATCGCGCGACCTATTTAATAAACCAATTGTAATTACTAAGATTTCCCTCTTTTCCTAAATTGAGACATTTTACTGATTTTCTTCGCAAGATTTTCCTTAACATTTAGACTGAAGCACAATGAAATAGTGCCTGTTTTCCTGTTATATATATATATATATATATATATATATATATATATATATATATATATATATATATATATATATATATATATATATATATATAATGTGAAACTGAATCTTAACGCATCATGGGAACTAAGTTCAAAATAAATATTCATTGATAGTAATTCATTTATAGAATAAACGAGAAAACTCTAACTCTGCTTTTCAGGAAAATTCAGAATTAAACAGCTTTGCTGATATTTCTGTTGACTTAAATTTTCCTGAGTACTCAACTGAAAAAATGAGTTTATTTTGAACCAACATTTTGTTTTCTTTGTGCAGGAATTAATTTTCAAGGATGATGCATTTTTCAAATGAGGCTGTGTTTTTGAATATATTTCTCAAAATGAAAAAGAATTAAAATAAAATATACATTAATTTATTTTAAAACTTCTCGTTTTTGAATTCCAAACATAAAGCGAAAGGCATACGTTATATAGAATGCTTAACTCATTTATTATGAAATAAATCGTTGTAACCTAATTAAATTGAAATTACCGTGCCTCCTATATTCTTTTTAGTCATTATTACAAACGCTAAGCGAGCTGGTACCAATTCAGGAATTTTCTTATCCAAAACTAAAATAAACAAATACATAAGTAAACACATAAATAAAAAGAACAAATAATAACTTTCGATTAGTTTCGCTTAGTCACTGTAACTAGATACGAACCAAATTCTTCTATTAGTTATTTTTCAGATTTTGTTCGGTAACTAGACACAAAACAAAGAAATTAATTGGAACGAAACAAATATATTAAAAAGAATAAATTTATAAATGCATATTTACAAACAGTAACTCACAACATGCTTCAAATGGGTAGGAAAAAAATCGAATATGAGAAAAGATGGGTTGAAAATCTCACTCCAGCCATCCGAAATGCAATAGATAATCATATTTATGACGTAATGGAATTCTCACTAATCTCTTCTATGCTAATTAAACTTTATGTTGACTTCAGAAGGTTGTATTTTCTATTTCTAGCGGAAAGCACAATTCAGAGGAATAAAGGGAATTCAGCTATCAGAATTCGACCAATGCCACTTGCCAACATTTGAAGGAATAAAGTCTGTACCAATCATAAACATATAAGCAGATAATAATCTCATAAAAACATATACATATAACACTCTTAATAACTTAACTGTAATATACAACTTATAAAAAAGCATTATTTTTGGATTTTATCTTTATTATATTTCCTTCAGTTTTATAAAATTTCAAAAGTAATTTTTCATAGTCTTAAAAGATGCTTTTAGAAGTGAAATTTACTTTATAAAGATAATTTATTTTTACAGATAAAATTACACTTTTGACTGATCGATTTTATCCCACAGTATCTTAAATAGTACCATGGCCACCCTAATAATTTCACTGACTTCAATTATAATTAAGAAGCATTTTGAAATTTAAAAGAATTATACAAATGAATTTTACAAAATGAATAAAAATGCACAAAGCTTTAAAAATTATAATGAGACATGAAGCTTAGAGCTAATGAAAAAAAATTCCAATTTTTTCCTTAAATAATATGCTATCTGAAAAATATTAATAAACGGTAATCAAAAATCAAAGATAACAGTTCTTAAATCTGGAAAAAATAAAAAATATCCATATCAACTTACATTTTTTGTATTCTTCCAAGTTAAAGCTATTTTTGTGCTGTGGAAACACTAAAGAATTGAAAAGTTTGTTCTCTTTCAAATTCTAAATAAAAAATATATTTTGAACAAATATTCTTTAAATATTTTAAAACTAAGAAAAATAAAATACCATGAAACTTTCAATAATAAAAATATGTTTAAAAACGGAAATGCCTAAGGAAAAACATAAAAAATAAGTTAGAGCTGATCTTACAGTTCTTTGTAAGATCAGCTTGTAAGTATGATTTTTAAATCACTTTTAAAGATTGCATATATTAAAAATATTCTATGCACAAAATTATTTATTGCATAATATTCACACAACAAACTCAAACAATGGATGGAATCTAAGTGTACATTCTTGTAGTTTTACTTAATGTAAGATTAATATCCATTTTTATATCATGACGAAAAAATAAAAAATTAAATAATCAATTAGTTAGTACTGGGCCAAATTAAACGTAAAACTAAGTTACATACCAATACAATTTATAAATCTGAATTAATCTTTTTTTCTTTTATTTAGGTGACTTTACGTTATTAGAATAAGCAAAAAACGTTTTTGGAAGTTCTTCCCATCAATGTAGAAACTACCCGTGTTCAGTACCATATGGTATAATGCTGTTGCTTGAGGTCAACTCATGAAGGTCAAAATTTACCACAATCAAGAAATTTTCTCCGGTACTTATAAATTAAAGACGCCACAGAACCCTATTTCCCCAGTATTAAAATTGTACTGCATTGTTGCAGTTTTAATAGGTTACAAATATACTAATGCTTTGTTGTATCTGTATTAGTGTATTTGGAACACTTAAAACTGCACCAATTACCACCATCAGTAACGCCTACTATCAAAATTAATTTGCATCATTGGTACCAATAATATCAGGATGATTTTTTACATTTCTCATAAACGAATTAATAACATATCTCCATTAATCATGCTTTTTTTATGCATAACTGATTTTTTTATTTCAATTAGATCCTATTACAAAAATTAATTAAGTATTATTGGCGTCAATAATAGTACGTCGTTTTTTCATGTTTCTCTTAAGCGAATTAGTACCATTTCTC
Organism: Parasteatoda tepidariorum; assembly: GCF_982258835.1. Lineage (NCBI taxonomy): Eukaryota > Metazoa > Arthropoda > Arachnida > Araneae > Theridiidae > Parasteatoda > Parasteatoda tepidariorum. The sequence goes on from NC_141761.1 coordinate 29,896,047, forward strand.
CATTAAATATGCTTTTAATTACATAGTTTTTATTTATCAAACGATCAAATGGAAGTTTTGGAACAATTTTTAAGAATTGAGCTAAAATGTATCCCTTCAGCCGGCATCCAAATTGCAAGATGATAACACAAACAGTTCTGAAGTTATAAGAGAGAGAGAGACATACAAAGATTACATTATCTACCGGTATAGTATTAAGGGCTATACATGGTCCGACAGTGTGTATATATATATACTGTTGGACCACGTTTAGCCAGTAATACTGCTCGAATTCCTCTTGGCATAAATTTAATAAGATCTTGGTAGGTTGTTGGAGGAATGTAACTCGATATCTGATGAACTGCACTTTTAAGTTCCGTCAGATTAGATGGCCCTGGATCCAGCCGTCTGATGCCCCGTTCGATTTCAACCAGCAAATTCTCTAATTGGATTGATATCTGGTGATTTTTGCAGGCTAACGAAGCAAGGTAAAGTCACCGTCATGTTCCTCCACCCATCTGACGACGATGCGAGCTGTATGACAAGGACCATTGTCTTGCTGAAAGTATCTATAGCCGGCAGCGTACACCATTAACATAACAGGATGTACTTGATCTGCGATAACACTTAAATACCCTTGGGCATCCAGACGTTGTTCCACAGGTATCAAATAACCCATGCAATGCCAATAAAACATTCCCCAAACCATAACATTGCCTCCACCAGCTTGATGTGTTGTGGCAATGTAGTTGGGATCCATGATTTCGTGTTGTTTTCGTCATATCCGAACCCTGCAAACTGCATTGTGTAATTGAAAACGCGATACATCAGATCCCATGACTCTTTTCCAGTCATCTACAGTTCAATCCTTATGCTTCTTTGCAAACTGGAGATGTCTGCTCTTGTGCAAAGCTGACAGCAGAGGCTTTCGCACAGGTCGTCGTCTCCCTTAGCCTATATAGTGTAATGTGCGATGCACAGTTCATTCAGAGACGTTTGCAGCTGCGCATTCATTAAGATTCCACGCTATTTGACGTACTATTGCTCTTCTGTTGAACTGGAAAACTCTGGCAAGTCTCTTTTCAGCTCATGCATTCAGTAGCCTGTGACAACCTCAAGTCTGACGTTGAGATCCGGTTTTCTGCTTGGTAGTTCACTTTCTGTACACATTAATAACTACTGTTACAATTGATGGCTCACTATTCTTTGTAGCTATATCACCCGTTACCTGCAACAATGTAACGCGATAGCTCACTGTGCGTAAAACTGTCAGGTGGTCACAATAATTTGGCCATTTAGTGTGTGTGTGTATATATATATATATATATATATATATATATATATATATATATATATATATATATATATATATATATATATATATATATATATATATATATATATATATATATATATATATATATATTACTGGCAACACTATAGTTAGTATTCATTTGGTCATTTGGTTACGTTTAAGCAATCGAATTATTTATGTTTATTTTTTATTCCTTTTAAACTGCTTATAGAACTTTTAAACGTAAATGGTGCTATAGTGTCGGAGGTAAATATGATACATTCTGAAAAAATAATATTATTATAATATTAATTTCAATTAATATTATCAAAATTAATAATTACAATTTCAATGTTATTATCGAATCACAATATTAATATTATTATTATATTATAATATTATTTACAATTAATATTATAATATTAAATACAATTTAATGTTATAGAATTACAATATTAATATTATTATTATATTATAATATTATTTACAATTAATATTATAATATTATTTACAATTAATATTATAATATCATTTACAATTAATATTATAATATTAATTACATTTTATAGTTTCACCATTAGAATTACAAAAATTTTCAGTAGATAAACTGTTTGTTTGTCCTGGTACTTACTTTATTTCGATAAACAGGTGGTATACAGAGACCTTGACTATTATAATGCAGTGCACACAAAGTTTGAATAATTTTAGATCTACAAATCTCGGACTGTGATCTGCAACAAAAACAATTTGGAGATCTCGTCGAGATGATGGAAGTTAGATATAAAAAAGCAAACTTACTTTCCTAATGCAGACCAAAGTTCCAAAGATATGACATTGAAAGGTGGAAGGTATTCTATACAGTTACCAAAGTACCTAAAATATATTGTATTTTTCTTTGGTTTTCAGTTGCAATTTGTTGAAGCCAAGCTTCATGTAATTTTCAAAAGTTTAAAGTTTATTCTATATTCCTTAAAAAACAATTGTATATATAAAAATCATGAATAAAAATTATAAATATCAAAATTATAAAAGTTAAAATTGTAAGGAATAAAATTATAAATATTAAATTATAAATATTAAAATTATAAATATTAAAATTATAAATATTAAAAACAACTTTACTTTTGAACATTTAACAAAATGGCACTGTAGTAAGATATAGCCCACTTGTTAAGAAAAGTTTTGTATTATTAAAGCAAATAAAAGCAATAATGGTAAAAATAATGAAAGCTGTATGGTTCATAATTACAAGGTCTGGCTATTAATTTCCAGGACTCATGGAAAAAAAAGTTAAACTCATAGCCATTTAATATTATTCGAAGTAATCCCCAATAGCCGAAATACACGTCTGTGCTCGGCTGTACAAATTTCGGAAAGAAGTTTTAAAGTCCTCTTTTGGAATGCTCTTTATTAGTGACGTTACAGTTTTCGTGAAGGCTTCGACATCCTGAAATCTTGTTTCCTTCAGTGAATTTTTCGGCTTAAGAAACACGAAAAAGTGTGTGCTAGGTCTGGCGAGTATGGTGGATGCTGCGACTCAACGACACCATGCTGAGCTAAGAATCGCCTCACAGGCAAACGCAATGTGTGGACGCGAACTTTTTCAATTGCTTCCGACTTGCGTACGAACTGCAGCCGAACTGTGTGCGGATCATCTTCCACGTTTTCGCGTTCAAAAGCGTTTAAACCTTTCAAAATTTCTTGAGCGAAATAATGCTTCCTTGCCATAAACTTGTTTTAACAATTTGTAGGTTTCTGCAGC